>NW_028259537.1:0-33007 GCF_056163025.1 Triticum urartu | reverse complement strand
GTCTTAATAGTGAGTATGAATCATAGTTCCATTTTTTTTTGATCCACTCTATCTATTTCGTGTTCCAGATACTAGAATAAATAATATCTGACGAATTAGAATCATCTTGATAGAGATAACAGGCCCTTTCTATGTATTATCAATAGGATCAATTCTAACAAGTCACACACTCATATTCCAGAGATACCGAAACAAAAAAATTCCGCGGTCGAACTACCATAATATCTAGAAATGTAGATCTTAAACTAGAAAGGCTTTTTTGGATGGAAAAACTCTGACTTCCTAGTTTTAGTTAGTAGAAACCTAATTGGTTAAAATTCCGTCCAGTAAAACGGAAGAATTATAAATTTCTAAAATGATAGATAGGAATATAGCGAATAAAGCCATTGCGATCCCCATAAAAGGAGTAGTCCCCCAACCCGGGGCGACTTTCCCATATTCCGAATTCAAGGGTTTCAGTAAACTACCTGCACCAGTTCGTTTTGGCCTAGGTTTAGAACTATCTTCAACGGTTTGTGTAGCCATAAATTCTATTTAATCATTGGTGTTGACTTTGTATACTATTCCGTTGTAGTTGTAAATACACGATCTTTTCGTAGATCCATTGTAATCTTGAAATTCTATAAAAATGGAAACAGCAACTTTAGTCGCCATCTCCATATCTGGTTTACTTGTAAGCTTTACTGGGTATGCCTTATATACCGCGTTTGGGCAACCCTCTCAACAATTAAGAGATCCATTCGAAGAACACGGAGACTAATTTAAGTAAGAAGTCTCCCAGATAGGGGGACTTCTTACTTAAATGAAATTATTTTATTCTTTTAGTTGGAGTTGGTGGAACCTTAGGTGGTTCTCGGAAGAAGATAGCGAAAAAAATTATCCCTAAAGTCGAAACTAAAAGGAACGTATAAACCAATGCTTCCATAGATTCGATCCTGGTTTATTTACAATTATAACTTCCACACCTATTCATTTGTCATTTGGGATAATTTCCCATATAAAGAAAGAAAAAGAGTCAAAGAAAGGATGGGAGATGTTTCCCATGTCAAATCAAAAAAGAGAGGTGAAAGATACTATAACAATGTGTATCAAACTGCCTGTTTCCTTGTAGTTGGATCTCCCACTTTTTGGAATGTTCCAAATTCCACTTGAGCATCCAAATCTGGATCAATACCAGCAAAAACATCTCGGAACAATGTTCTAGCGCCATGCCAAATGTGTCCGAAAAAGAAGAGCAAAGCAAAGGTAGCATGACCAAAAGTGAACCAACCCCTTGGACTGCTGCGAAAAACACCATCAGATTTCAAAGTAGCCCGGTCTAATTCAAAAATTTCCCCTAATTGAGAACGCCTCGCATATTTTTTTACAGTAGCAGGATCAGAATAACTTACTCCATTAAGTTCGCCACCATAGAACTCCACCGTTACACCTACTTGTTCAACACTATATTTGGATTCTGCTCTTCTAAAAGGAACGTCTGCTCTAACAATTCCCTCCTCATCTACCAAAACAACCGGAAATGTTTCAAAAAAAGTAGGCATACGGCGTACAAAAAGCTCACGTCCTTCTTTATCTCTAAAGACGGGATGTCCTAACCATCCAACAGCTATTCCATCCCCATTGTCCATTGAGCCTGCTCTGAATAATCCCCCTTTTGCCGGATTATTACCAATATAATCATAAAAGGCTAATTTTTCGGGAATTTTAGACCAAGCTTCTGATAAACTAAGATTTTCGGCTAAACCATTGCTAACTCTTCGATATATTTCTTGCTGAAAGTATCCCTGATCCCACTGATAACGAGTAGGCCCAAATAATTCGATTGGGGTCGTTGCTGACCCATACCACATAGTTCCAGCAACTACGAAAGCTGCAAAAAAAACAGCAGCGATACTACTGGAAAGTACAGTTTCAATATTGCCCATACGTAATCCTTTATATAGACGTTGAGGCGGACGGACACTAAGATGGAATAAGCCCGCTAATATACCCAATGTACCCGCAGCAATATGATGAGAAGCTATTCCCCCCGGAACAAAAGGATCAAAACCTTCTGCACCCCACGCTGGATTTACAGCTTGTACTTTTCCAGTTAGTCCATAAGGATCGGATACCCATATCCCAGGACCATACAAACCCGTTACATGAAATGCCCCAAAGCCAAAGCAAGCCACCCCTGCAAGAAATAAATGAATTCCAAAGATCTTGGGCAAATCCAAAGAGGGTTTTCCCGTCCGCTCATCAGAGAATATTTCTAGGTCCCAATATACCCAATGCCAGATCGCTGCCAAGAAACACAAGCCAGAAAACACAATATGCGTACCTGCCACACCTTCATAACTCCAAATACCCGGATTTGTTACAGTTCCTCCTGAAATACTCCAACCACCCCACGAATCCGTTATTCCTAAACGAGTCATGAAGGGAATTACGAACATACCTTGTCTCCACATTGGATCCAGAACAGGATCAGAGGGATCAAAAACTGCTAATTCGTATAAAGCCATTGAGCCAGCCCAACCAGAAACTAGAGCTGTGTGCATTATATGCACCGCAAGCAATCGACCCGGATCATTCAATACGACAGTATGAACACGATACCAAGGCAAACCCATGGAAATACCCCTTTAGCAAAGAAAAATAGACACGATGTCGCTTTATTTTATCGCATTGAAAAAGACTATCCATATCCTATGTACCTAACCCTTCTAGGGGATTCTGTGTCAGAAAGCGCGAATATTTATTTCATTCCATTAAAAATAAGAAGCCAATTCTGTTCATAAGAAGAAAGAGAAGCAGATCTATTCTATACTCGATAAGTGCCAATATGCAATGGGTAACTTGGCCAATTTGGAAAAAACGAAGAATAGATCGCTACCCCTCTTTGTTTAGCATTCAAATCACCCATTCCCTTTTCTTTATTCAATCTGTCTTACATTCCTTATATGTATAACCTTTCAATCTACGTATTAATAGAATCTATAATATTCATATAGAATAAGAATAAAAATTAAGACAATAAACTGCGGATTCTTTCTTTCTGTTCCATTCTTACGTTTCCATATTAAAGTGTGGTTTTCTTACTTAAATTTAATAATATTAATCTAATATGCCCATTGGTGTTCCAAAAGTACCTTACCGGATTCCTGGAGATGAAGAAGCGACTTGGGTTGACTTATACAATGTTATGTATCGAGAAAGGACACTTTTTTTAGGTCAAGAGATTCGTTGCGAGATCACGAATCATATTACAGGTCTCATGGTATATCTGAGTATAGAAGATGGAATTAGTGATATTTTTTTGTTTATAAACTCCCCAGGCGGGTGGCTAATCTCAGGAATGGCTATTTTTGATACGATGCAAACGGTGACACCAGATATATATACAATATGCCTCGGAATAGCCGCCTCCATGGCGTCCTTCATTCTGCTTGGAGGAGAACCCACCAAGCGTATAGCATTCCCTCACGCGAGGATTATGCTTCACCAACCTGCTAGTGCTTATTATCGGGCAAGGACACCAGAATTTTTACTAGAAGTAGAAGAGTTACACAAAGTTCGCGAAATGATCACAAGGGTTTATGCAGTAAGAACAGGCAAGCCTTTTTGGGTTGTATCCGAAGACATGGAAAGGGATGTTTTTATGTCAGCAGACGAAGCCAAAGCTTATGGACTTGTCGATATTGTAGGGGATGAAATGATTGACAAGCACTGCGATACTGATCCAGTGTGGTTTCCAGAAATGTTTAAGGATTGGTAGTGTCCGGATTTCTTGTAAAGTTATTTCACAGCTAAATTCGTGTTTTCCTCGATTTAATAGAAAATAGAAAGACTTCATGATGAGCAATCATCAGGTTAAGATGGATCTAAACCAATCCATTTTTTTCTATATACATACAACATGCCGACGGTTAAACAACTTATTAGAAACGCAAGACAGCCAATACGAAATGCTCGAAAAACGGCCGCGCTTAAAGGATGCCCTCAGCGTCGAGGAACATGTGCTAGGGTGTATGTGCGACTCGTTCAGATCATGACTTCAAACAAATATAAAAAAAATTGAAGTATCCATGATTAGTACCAATGAATAGGATATAGCTTCTCTATCCTAGATTTCTATGGTATATGGAATTTATGGTTTCCTTTGGTGCAAATCCAATTATCTAAATTGGAAATAAGAAGCAATTCTCCCATTGGTAGCAAATGGTTATCCATTAAGCGGAGGAAATAGTAATAAAAAGAAAAAGGCTTATGCTCCTTTATCTTAAAAGAACGGACTAACAGGGTCAGCTACTTAGCCAACTTTCATAATTAAATACCGTCACTGTATGGATAACTCTTATTGTGAAAAGAGCTATTTACTCTATAATGGATAGGTAGAGCCAAAGAATGTGGACTATACAAGTTCGCAATACCTTTTGATGAAAGAAAGGGCTCCGGTGTATAGAGAGGGCCTCACCGTTTAAAAGGGAACCATAGAAACGATGGAACCCACTATTTTTTTTAGTATTATTAGAATGAATTTGTTATTTCGTATAGAAATAACTGAACGGAGTGGAATAAAAAATCGTGGTTGGGAAGGTTACTATAGCAAAAGCCATTGGAATTAATATTTTATATATCGGAATAATTAGTTTTGTTATTAATGAGAAAAAGGGTGGCTAAAAGAAGAGAAATCATTAGTTATTCATTAAGGTTAATTTGATTCAATGACCAGAGTTCCGCGAGGATATATAGCCCGGAGACGACGAACAAAAATGCGTTCATTTGCCTCAAACTTTAGAGGGGCTCATTTAAGACTTAATCGAATGATTACCCAACAGGTAAAAAGAGCTTTTGTTTCCTCTCATCGAGATAGAGGTAGGCAAAAGAGGGATTTTCGTCGTTTGTGGATCACTCGGATAAACGCAGCAACGCGGGTATATAAAGTATTCGATAGTTATAGTAAATTAATACACAACCTGTACAAGAAGAAATTGATTCTTAATCGTAAAATGCTTGCACAAGTAGCTGTATCAAATCCAAATAATCTTTACACGATTTCCAATAAAATAAAGATCATCAATTAAAGGTATAAATAAAGTAATATACTGGAATAATAAAAGATGAATTCCCGGAGAGGGAACTCCGGGAAGATACAATAAATTAAGATTAAGTGGTAGGAATCAACGAGCTGGATTACTTTCTTTATAATATATATAGGTCTGGCCCTTTCGAATTCGAATAAAACATCAACAATCGGAACTTAAGTTCCGGTTGTTGTTTCTTAAATTTTGGTTGTTGTTTCTTAAGTTTCGATTGGAATTGTACTTTTGCGTTAATTGAGGAATATGTCTATTTTTTCTGGGTCTAGAACCTGTAATTATTGAAATTGACTGGGCTTGAAATTGCTTTTCGTTCTCATAGTTACGAAACGGTAAGAAAGATAAAATACGAGCCTGTTTTATAGCAAGAGTAATTAATCGTTGTTGTTTCAAGGTTAATCTATTTATTCGTCTCGATAATATTTTTCCTTGTTCACTAATAAATCTATTAATTAAACTCATGTTTCTATAATCAATTCGATCTCCCGGGCCAATCCGGGGACGCCTACGAAAAGGTTGTTTAGATTTACGAAAAGGTTGCTTGAATTTACGAAAAGTTTGCTTGGATTTACGAAAGGGTTGCTTGGATTTATTAAAAGTTTGCTTGGATTTACTAAAGGGTTGCTTAGATTTAAGAAAAGGTTGTTTAGATGTATACATGATTTATTCCTTATTTAAAATTTGAAAATTTGAAAATTCACTTCTTTATTTTATTAATTTAGGATCCAGAAGAAGTAGTTTTTCTTTGATCCATATCTTATTTGATTCATATTATAGTATATGAATACCCTCTATACATATGAAATAATATCTACCGGAAATCAGATGAGTTGATTTGTATTTTGTATTCTATACTATGTTTTCTTTATATATTAAATATGAAGTTCTTACTCTTTCTGTTGTTTGGAAAGATCAAACACACGATGTTCCTATTTCTTTATTTCGTGATGAGTCGTATGCTTGCGACAATAACGACAAAATTTTTTGAATTCTAATTGTCCGGGTGTATTGTGGCGATTCTTTTGAGTACTATATCTAGAAATCCCCGTCGATTCCTCATTGGCACCTTTTCGAACACAACTGATGCATTCCAAAATAACTCTGATTCTAACATCTTTTCCCTTGGCCATGAACCTCCTTTTCTTTTTGGATTGACTTAACTTAATTCTTCTACTTATTCTTTTATTCTTCTATTTTGAATCCGAAGAAGAAGAATAAAATTCATTAGAATAATTTTTTTTTATTCTTTAATTAAGTAATAAAAAATAGAGAAATAATTAAAGAATACAATCCTTGTCGAATTAGCAAAGATTTTGGTTCGAAATCCTTTCATTTAATTAGCCAGCCCCGCCTTTTCTATGCTCTGATTTCTGAGGCCTTATTTAGCTTGGGTACCCCTTTAAATTGAATTTCTATTTTCAAAAATGGGGTTTACCAAATTTTTAATGACTCTGAGGTTCAACCCAATCCATCTTTTCTTTCTTTTTCCTTCCGATACTAAAAAAAGATTGAAAAGGATCAAATTTTGTCATATCACGAAGAAATCTATCCCTCCCATAGCAATAACTAGAATTAAAAAAAAGGGAATGACAAAGCATCTGGGAATAAACGATTAATTTCTATCAATAAACCTGCTAAAGCACCAAACCATAGAGTACTTAGCACGGGTGCTACAGAGAGATATGTTTTTATATCCCGCATTGAAAATCCTCCTTCCTTGTTGGAATACATATATGATCATAAACTCTTGCCCAAGATTGTTATGCTATATATAAAATGAACCATATCGACGAAATTTTCCTATCCCTAAAAAAGAAAAAGATGACCCCTTCTTCCTATATATTACCAAGGAAAAGTAATCCTTCTTTTATAGGCGAAATTATATTGGATTTTATATGTATATAATTCCTTAATTATATGAGACCAAAAAGAAGAAATGACACGAGGGTTCTATATATAGATAGAGAAAGAAAGAAGAAGAAAATTATGATGTGGAAAAGAAGACAGGAATTGTGTACAATGGCATTGTACAACAATTTAATTTGGAAAAGGGATGTAGCGCAGCTTGGTAGCGCGTTTGTTTTGGGTACAAAATGTCACAGGTTCAAATCCTGTCATCCCTACCTATTACTTCTTTCTTCTTTATAGGCAGTAGCGACGAGATCAATTAAAGTAAAGTGGGTATAACTTGAATTTGTGGAGACTATACGTACGTGAGATACATTAGGAATAGAAAAAGATTTTCTTTTTGAATGAATGAAAGCGCTCTTAGTTCAGTTCGGTAGAACGCGGGTCTCCAAAACCCGATGTCGTAGGTTCAAATCCTACAGAGCGTGATTCCATCTATTTTATGTCGAAGCAGAGTAAAATAACTTAACAAAATTGAATTGTAACTCCAATTTCAATTTGACCTCCTCTCTGGTCTGGAGGAGGTCAATCAAAAAAAAAAAATGACTCAATCAAAGATCCAACTGATCCCCACGCCTGTATTGCAAATACGCAGTCACGAATAATCCCGCTAAAGTAATAGGAATTAGGCCTAAGACGATTCCAAATAGAAAAACTTCAATCATTTCGATTTGTTCGAGGGGATAAAAAAAGAGGTACGATCTATCCCTAAATAGTACTCTAAATTATCCACGAATCTCAATGACCAAGAAAAGAATTCCTAATTAGTCTGGAAAAGAGTCGTAGAATGCCAGGAATCCCAAAGAAAGATTTTTCTTTTCTGAATTATAATTATTCAGTCAATTCAAATAAGGCGTATCTTGTTCAAGCCAATAAATAGAGCTGGGGTTATAGTTAAAGCAGCCAGTAGAAAACCAAAATAACTAGTTAAAGTAAGCATGAAAGAGTTAAATTCCATTTATTTTTTTTTACTACACTACATATGTTGGTAAAGCATTTACCTAAGTTATGGAAAATTCATAATTCATCAGTTATTTTAGATAATACTAAAAAACAAGATAGAGTAAGATACAGAAGTGTAAAAGAAAGTGGATTCATCAGATGATACATGAGTCCCTAATTCCGAATCAAGAGATTTGTTGTGGAATTTGTCAATTGAGTAAAGTAATAATATTAAGAACTAGATCATCTAACCCCATTGAATGAAAAAAAGAAATTCAATTTTCAGGGAAATTTTTGAATAAGAGATAAATAAACAATTGAATTTGAAAAAAAAAACTTCTTTCTATTTTGGATAATTTCTTTTTCAATAGGACCCTCTTTTTGGAGTGAACGATCGAATATTCCCCTATTCCTTCTTATTTTAACTGATTGTATTCCATATGGAATAAGAGGAGAACAAAAGCATTCCACGACCTGCCAAGGGGCTGTTAAAAAAAAAAAAAAAAGAAAGCTCTTCCTTGAATTTACTTTATTTTTATTCCTTTTTCGAACTCCAACCAAAGTAGATTCGAAGACGAGTCACTTCAATTATCCTTTTAAGTTCTATTCTATCTTCTGTCTTTCCCTATTTCATCTCGTAAAGTTCCGCGCTCGCAGTTTGGTCAAGAAAGTTAGACCTAATCCAACAAACAATACAAGGATGAATTACGAATTATGAAAGGATAGATTTCACATATACTTGTCCTTGTATTGTGTCAGTATGAGAATATCCTTCCTAAATTATTTATCCAAACCTATTGATCATTAACTTAGATTTTCCCAAGATTTTGGCTGCTATTCCGAATTACTCTATTATTCCGAAGCCAATGAAAAGTAAGTAGAACCTACAAAAATGGGGTTTTCTATTGATGCCTTGAATAACATATAGCTTACCTATAGACAAAAAAAAAATAAAAAAGTAATTATGTTTCGGAACCAGGCAAAACCAGATTGCTGTGCCATAGGAAGGATAGCTATACTAATTCGGTATACTCAAAATACACCTTTGGTACAAAATTGACAATCTCACAAGGATGAAATATCAGTAATTTTCTATTTACTGGTCGATCCCATCTTTTACGGAATCAATTCCTTTTTTGAATGTACAAAAATTTTGGGAGTTCAGCATGTCTGGAAGCACGGGAGAACGTTCTTTTGCTGATATTATTACCAGTATTCGATACTGGGTTATTCATAGCATTACTATACCTTCCCTATTCATTGCGGGTTGGTTATTTGTCAGTACGGGTTTAGCTTATGACGTGTTTGGAAGTCCTAGGCCAAACGAGTATTTCACGGAAAGCCGACAAGGAATTCCGTTAATAACCGACCGTTTTGATTCTTTAGAACAACTCGATGAATTTAGTAGATCCTTTTAGGAGGCCCTCAATGACCATAGATCGAACCTATCCTATTTTTACAGTGCGATGGCTGGCTATTCACGGACTAGCTGTACCTACTGTTTTTTTCTTGGGATCAATATCAGCAATGCAGTTCATCCAACGATAAAACAAATTCCAACTATAGAACTATGACACAATCAAACCCGAATGAACAAAATGTTGAATTGAATCGTACCAGTCTATACTGGGGTTTATTACTCATTTTTGTACTTGCTGTTTTATTTTCCAATTACTTCTTCAATTGAGAGAAAGAAAGAGACTAATAAGAATTCTCTTATCCCATTTGGAAGGATACCATCCTTATAACTACCCATGACTGTTTTTGTCTCTAGCATGACCAATTGATAAAATGTGGAGGAAAGTAGGGGAAATGGCCGATACTACTGGAAGAATTCCTCTTTGGCTGATAGGTACTGTAGCTGGTATTGCTGTGATTGGTTTAGTAGGTGTTTTCTTTTATGGTTCATATTCTGGATTGGGTTCATCTCTATAGTAATCGGAGGGACCAGATTGTAAACATGAAAAAGTAGGAGCTTAGCGGGTCCTTACCCCCCTTTATCTGATTAGAGCGGAAAGGACCCGCGGAATTTTTATTTTACTCTTATAACGCGAATTGAATCTATTCGATTCACTCTTATGAAGCAACAAGAAAAAGAGATCACTCGAGGATCCAATATCTTATTCCACGAAGGAAGTATCCTGAAAATCCTTGATTTAGTTTCGAGTAATAAACTAATAAAACCTTAATCAAAACTATTCAACTAGCCTAAAAATAAAAAAACCTTCAATGGAAGAGTTTACTTTTTTTTTGCAAAATTTCTGTAAATTTGAAGTTGAACTTAATTAAACAAGCCAAGCAATTTGCTCACAATCACAAGAAATTTTTCCCCCGCCATATTTTCTTCCCCTCTGTTTGTCCACTACCTCGGCTAAACCTAAGCAAAAGAAAAAGAGGTCCAAGAGACAGACCCGAATAAAGAAGAAATAGTAATCTTTGACGAATTAGGAAGAAAAAGGATTCTTATTTTGATACAAGAAGAATCGGCACAAGAAAAAGGCTTTTTCTTGTGCCGAATAGACGATTAAGAAGACCTGCAATCCCTCCGAAAAAGAAGAAATTTTAATTTGATTGTTCTCGCCTTTGCCTTGGATTCTCTTCTTTTGCATGGGATATAAATAAGGAATTCCAGACATCTCATAAACAAAAAGCAGTCTAAACAAAAAAAGGATTTCCAAAATAGATCATAGATAATTCTAGCAATTGCCAATAAATCGAGGCTTTTTACCAACTTGATGGTAAGAAATCCCGGGACCTAGAAATTCATTTCGTACAATTGAACCTTTTCAAACTGTTTCTTTTTGAGAACCAAAAAAACTTGTGCCAAAATAACGGATGCGAAGAAGAACAAAAGGCCTTGGACACGTAATGGATCCTGAAGCACGATTTCTGCGTCCCCCTGACCAAAACCTCCCACATTAGGATTGCTTGTTAATGGTTGATCAAGCTTGATGGATTCCCCCTCTGAAACAAGAAGTTCTGGTCCGGGAGGTATAATATCAATCACTTGGCGTCCATCTGATGCATCAACTATGGATATTTCATACCCCCCCTTTTCTTTACGTAGTATTTTTCTTACTATACCTGTTGACGTAGCATTATAGACTGTATTGTTACTCTTGCTACCATCAGGATAGATCTGTCCTCTTCCTCGGTTTCCCCCTACATATATGGGATATTTTAAGAAATGAGCATCTTTCTTCGTAGCAGGATCAGGGGAAAGAATGGGAAAGACAATTTCACTATATTTCTTACCGGGAACAGGGCCTATCACAAGAATGTTTTTTTTATCGGGACGATAACTCTGAAAAGCAAGATTTCCTATCTTTTCTTTTAACTCAGGGGAAATACGATCGGGCGGCGCTAATTCGAATCCCTCGGGCAAAATAAGAACAGCACCTACATTCAACCCTCCCTTTTTTCCATTAGCAAGAACTTGTTTCAATTGCATATCATAAGGAATTCGAAGAACTGCTTCAAATACAGTATCGGGAAGCACAGCTTGGGGAACTTCAATATCGACGGGCTTGCTAGCTAAATGGCAATTGGCACATACAATTCGTCCAGTTGCTTCTCGTGGGTTTTCATAACCCTGCTGCGCAAAAATGGGATATGCATTTGAAATAGATGTCCGAGTTATTACGTATATCATGATCGATACAGAAATCGATCGAGTTATCTGTTCCTTTACCCAAGAAAAAGTATTTCTATTTTCCATGTCCAATCGCAGATCCCAGAATTTCTACAATAAATTAGATAGGTAGCTAAGCTAATCTAGTTCCCTATACACGAATCTGTTGTCATTCTACTGCAACAGTTGTACTGCAATGATGAATACCTTAAAGTAGGTATAAATAGAAAGAATTTTGCTAAAATGGAAAAGGGCTTTCTTTCTAAAAAAAGATGCTTGCTAATTTGATTAATATTAATATCGGGAGATCAAATGAATTTATGCTTCACTAATTGAATGATAAATGACTACAAGCGAAGGAGATAGACGATTTAAACAAAAAAAGACCCAAAATTTCAAACATGTATCTAGAATTACTGGAAAACTACAAACAAAAATAGTGAAAATAAGCTCGTTAGGAGCCCATCCAAAATCGTTGTAGACCCAACGAATTACTAGTTCCCAACCACGGGTGGAGTGAAATCCAACAAAAAAATCAGTAACTAAAAGAATAAAAAAAGCTTTTATTGAGTCATTTAAATTATAGAAGAATTCCTGAACCCAAGAATTCAAAATGACAAGTTCCTCTTTACCCAGAAAAAAAGAACCACTTAGAATAGCCAAACAGATTATATTTGTCGAGAAATGCAAAATGGTATGGAGATGATCCTCATTATTTATTTTGACCCATTGTATTATTTCCTTGTGTATTCCTGTAGGAGGTTTTTGTACATGTGTCTTTAGTTTCCCTTTTATCATCTCGTCCAAGAGAGAAAGTTCTTCTAATTCTATGAATCTTTCTAGAATCCTTTTCTCTTGAATATCAGTTAAGAGAGTTTCGGATTGCCTGGTATTCCACCAATTCTTAATCCAAAGTTCCAGACATTTGTTAAATGAGGAAGAGACCCCCCAAGGCAAAAGTACGATAAATACAAGATATAGTAAAGAAGGCAATGCTTTCTTTTTTTTCATTTTTGATCTGTAAATGGAGTTGTTAATGAATATGCTTCATTCGCTGACTCTATTCCATTCCCTGACTCTATATGATGATATTTCTATTTCATGATATTTCTATTTCTTTGAAGCAAAAACTCTATAGGTTTGATACCCTGTATCTATTCTTCTTTTTTGTATATTAGTTATTAGTGGAATTTCAGTGCATTGGGTTCTTTCTTAGATCTAGATGGAATGAAATAGTGAAATAGAATAAAAAAAAAGCCCTTTCGGATGAAAAAGGAAGAATAGTATGCGATATATCTAACTTGGATAAAAAAAAATTAAAAGCAAATTTCTCTTATCCTCGTTTGTTCCTTCCTTTAGATAAATACTTAAAAATCCCCTTACAATAACAAATCCAATTTAGAAGGGACTTCCTCCCTGTGTTGAGAAAACTTTTCTTCTTCCAATTCTTCTTTTCTTCATTCAACTCAGTTCAAAAAAGATACCTCAAAATACTTCAATTGGTACGCGCAAGAAATAGGCCAATTCGGCAGCTTTTTGTTCAATTTCTCGTGGAGTAAAAAATTTATCATCAGTACGAGTCAAGGGAATGATCCCCTGGCCCCGGATTTCCATATAAAGAATACGACGAGGATAAAGACCCTCTTTAACCTGAATTCTAATTGATTGGATATCCCGCATAAGGAATCGAAGGAAGACGCGACGTTTTATTCCAGGGAATCCCCAACGAAAAATGCACACTATTCCCTCTTTTCTATCGAATCGGTCATAACCACTACCTACATTCCACAAAATAGTACACCACAAGTAGGAGCTAATGAATAGGCCTGCGATTCCGTAGAAAGACATCACGACCCCCTGCGGAAAAAAAAGAATTTCTTGAGATGGAAGTATAGATATAATATTCTTACCAAGATAACTGGAAATCCCAACCGATAAGAATCCTAGTGAACCTAGAAAAAGAATACAGGCCCAGAAAAAATTACCCCTTTTTCGAGAACCTTTTAGAAGTTCTACCCATATGTGTTCTGATCGCCAATTCATATTAGATATACTAAATCCAGCAGCGGTCGATTGAAATTGAGAGAATAAGCTAAATAATTTTGACTTTACTTTTTTTGATTCTGAAATCGCCTTCAGCAACTAGTACTCCTGTGAAATAATAGGTTAGATACATTGACTTTCTATTCAAAAAATATTCGTTGATTCAATTAAAATAAATAAAATAAAACTCGCTATACCTGGCTCTGCATATTCATGCATTTATGCTCGTAGCCTATATCCGCATCCATAACCGTTTTTCATTTGTGTGTAGAAAGTGTGTGTAGAAAAAGCCACATACCCTACCATATTATATTACTTACACTAAAAAATACTAGACAATCTTATTTTTTTGCACATAAAGAAATAAAGAAGTCATTGCAATTGCCGGAAATACTAAGCCTACTAAAGGCACGAAAATAGAAGGTAAGTTTAAATCCGTCATGGAATAGGTGTCTCAATTCAAATTTACTATTTCTATCTAGTCGAAAAATATCTTAAGATTCTTATGATATAATTAAGTATATCTATTATAAGGAATATTGACTATTGTATTGTATTTTTTATTTTTAGTTTGAAAAATATTCTGTAAAAAAAATGAAAGGATAATAAGAAAATTCCAAAAAAGGAGAACTAATTAAAAAGATTTTATTTTGATTTTCCCATCCTCATGGCCTTTCTATCTTTCTAATCTAATTTGAAATTGGATTCAAAAGAAAGCGGTTAGAATTTACTTCCTGCATACATACTTCTCTAGAAGCGCATACAATAATGCGTGGTAAAGGCGGAAAAATAGTATATTCAATCAAAATCAAAGGGCAAATTATCTTACCTACTATAGATCCCCTACTACCCTCTTAGACTTTAAAAGGCGATATACCACCCAAAGAAGAGGGTATGAAAATGCCGGGTGGAGTTAGCTTTTCGACGAAGACCTGTCCCGTGCAGCGAAGCCCTGTTAGTAAGACCCCCCGCAATAATGGATTATAGAAGAATATTATTCCAAATACTCCTCTGGACGCATATAGTAGCATTGCGATTCCGAATCTTTTTTATTTATGAATATGAACAGAAAAAATTCATTGTATCGTTGGGTCGGAGCGGAGGTTTGGTCCAGAAAAATTAGAAACAAAACGTCTACTCTACCGCATTGAAGTCTATAGCGCTGTATTTCCACGAAAGTATAATTCTTACCATCAGGATACGATCCTTTCTTTTGAACTAAACGTCTCTACGATGGGTCCAGGTTCTATGTCCAATCCCAAATCAAGGATTTCTCGCTCTTGATCGGAGTCATAAACTAAAAAAAAACTACCTTTTTATCCTTTTTCTCAAGGTTATAGAAAACTTCCTTATCTAGTTCTAGCATTTTGAAAAAAAAAAAATGCTTCTTTTTTTACACACAGTTCGAGTCACTTGTTGACTCACGATTACGCCTGTTAAAAGTTTCAAACGTCCTCTTTTTTGAAATTGAAAGAGAGTCCTATAAAAAGGTCTAACTTCCAAACTATGTCTTTTTTCATTCATTCTCCTTTAGTTTTTTTCTCTATCTAGAAGTGGAATAGAATAACCCGGTTGAAGGGTAATGATCATACGTCTGTAATGCATTGTATGGCCCAGAATAGGTCCTATTCTTCTACCTTTTCCAGGTAGTCGATGGCTATTCACAGCTACCACCTTAACACCAAAGAAGAGTTCGACCCAATGCTTTATTTCTGTCTTAGTGAATCCCGATTCGACATTAAAAGTATATTGATTCTTTCCCAATAAACGAAGACTTTTTTCTGTAAATACTGCGTATTTGATTCCATTATCATTATCATATGATAATACTATATTTTATTATTTTATTATTTTATTTGTATTTCTTTATTGTATTATACCTTAATATATATATTCTAGATATATAGAATAGACGAATCTCAATTTGTCAAGTCTCATGATCATATCATGATCTATTTTTATTCGGCTCAATCTTTTTTTTCTAAAAAAGATTGAGCCGAGTTTAATTGCAATCAATTAGAAGAATAAAGAAGAATTACTGCATTTCATAACTGATTTTTTTCTCTTTTTATTTCGTTTCTTTTTTATTTATACCTTCTTTATCTTTAGTTTTATCTAGTTAATCAATAGTATCTACCGGCTCGAACTCGAATTTGATCGCCTTCCATACTTCACAAGCTGCGGCTAGTTCAGGACTCCATTTGCAAGCTGCTCGGATAATTTCATTACCTTCGCGAGCAAGATCGCGCCCTTCGTTACGAGCTTGTACACAGGCTTCTAAAGCCACTCGATTAGCTGCTGCACCAGGTGCATTTCCCCAAGGATGTCCTAAAGTTCCTCCACCAAATTGTAATACAGAATCGTCCCCAAAGATTTCGGTCAGAGCTGGCATATGCCAAACATGAATACCACCTGAAGCTACCGGTATAACACCTGGCATGGATACCCAGTCCTGAGTGAAAAAGATACCGCGAGCACGATCTTTTTCAATAAAATCATCGCGCAATAAATCAACAAAACCTAAAGTCATTTCGCGTTCCCCTTCTAACTTACCTACTACTGTACCGGAGTGGATATGATCTCCCCCAGACATACGCAATGCTTTAGCTAATACACGGAAATGCATACCATGATTTTTCTGTCTATCAATAACTGCATGCATTGCACGGTGAATGTGAAGAAGTAGGCCATTGTCGCGGCAATAATGAGCCAAAGTAGTATTTGCGGTGAATCCCCCAGTTAAGTAGTCATGCATTACAATAGGAACCCCTAATTCTCTTGCAAATACAGCTCTCTTAATCATTTCTTCACATGTACCCGCAGTCGCATTCAAGTAATGCCCCTTGATTTCACCGGTTTCGGCCTGTGATTTATAAATAGCTTCGGCACAAAAGACAAAACGGTCTCTCCAGCGCATAAATGGTTGTGAGTTTACGTTTTCATCATCTTTGGTAAAATCAAGTCCACCACGTAGACACTCATAACACGCTCTACCATAATTTTTTGCGGATAATCCCAATTTTGGTTTAATAGTACATCCCAATAAAGGACGACCGTACTTGTTCAACTTATCTCTTTCAACTTGGATACCATGAGGCGGGCCTTGGAAAGTTTTTGAATAAGTAGGGGGAATTCGTAGATCCTCCAAACGTAGAGCACGTAGGGCTTTGAAACCAAATACGTTACCTACAATGGAAGTAAACATGTTAGTAACGGAACCCTCTTCAAATAGGTCTAATGGATAAGCTACATAACAGATCCATTGGTTGTCTTCCCCAGCAACAGGCTCGATGTGATAGCATCGTCCTTTGTAACGATCAAGACTGGTAAGTCCATCAGTCCAAACAGTTGTCCATGTACCAGTAGAAGATTCGGCAGCTACTGCAGCCCCTGCTTCTTCGGGCGGAACCCCAGGCTGAGGACTTACTCGGAATGCTGCCAAGATATCAGTATCCTTAGTTTCATACTCTGGGGTGTAGTAAGTCAATTTATAATCTTTAACACCAGCTTGAAATCCAACACCTGCTTTAGTTTCTGTTTGTGGTGACATAAGTCCCTCCCTATAACTCTTGAATTAAGAATTCTCACAATAACAGGGTCTACTCGATGTTAATTAGGCGTAAATGAAACTTTAGCAAAAATCTCGTAAAACAAAAAGGATATTCAATTAATATAATATCAACTCATTAAAGAAAATTGAGGGCATGCTTAGGTTAATGAATATGTTTCATTCATATATAATGCGTACACCCTGTGTATGTTCTATCCTATAGGAATTCCAATATAGGAATTCGATAGGAATTGAGTTGTTGTTATGGTAAGTTAACACGGTTCGTTATTAAACCATGGATTTGATTTACCAAATCCATAATTATTGTATACTCTTTGATAGATATAGCGCAACCCAAATTAATTCCTAATCCTTATTTTACAAGTTCTTAATAGTTCTCTTTTCTTATTTTGAATGCAAATACCTAACTAAATACTAATAAAATTCTTTGTTGACAGCAATCTATGCTTCACAGTAGTATATATTTTGTATATCGAAGTCCTAGATAGGAAAGTAGAGTAGGCACAGATCCTCCACAAAAGGCAAAATGTATATGAAAAAAAAGATTGATTGAACTTTCCAATGGACTCATTCCATGAGTAAACGATTGAATGGGATTCGCTTGGGCAACGAAATCAAGTCCTGGTCCCCTTTTCTCTCTTATTGAATTAACTAATTCATTTCCTTTTTACTTTTGGATTTTTTTTGATTTGATTTGGCATTATTCAACAATAAAAAAAGAAAAATTTCGACAAATTCCTTTTTTTTAATTATGTGATAATTATGAGAACCAATCCTACTACTTCTCCTCCCGGGGTTTCCACAATTGAAGAAAAAAGTACAGGTCGTATCGATCAAATTATTGGACCCGTGCTGGATGTCACTTTTCCCCCAGGCAAGTTACCTTATATTTATAACGCTTTGGTAGTCCAGAGTAGAGACACTGCCGATAAGCAAATTAATGTGACTTGTGAGGTACAACAATTATTAGGAAATAATCGAGTTAGAGCTGTAGCTATGAGTGCTACGGACGGGTTGATGAGAGGAATGGAAGTGATTGACACGGGAGCTCCTCTCAGTGTTCCGGTCGGTGGAGCTACTCTCGGACGAATTTTCAACGTTCTTGGGGAGCCTGTTGACAATTTGGGTCCTGTAGATAGTAGTGCAACGTTCCCTATTCATAGATCTGCGCCTGCCTTTATCGAGTTAGATACGAAATTATCCATCTTTGAAACAGGTATTAAGGTCGTCGATCTTTTAGCTCCTTATCGACGTGGAGGAAAAATAGGACTATTTGGGGGGGCTGGAGTAGGTAAAACAGTACTGATCATGGAATTAATCAATAACATTGCTAAAGCTCATGGGGGCGTATCCGTATTCGGTGGAGTAGGGGAACGGACTCGTGAAGGAAATGATCTTTATATGGAAATGAAGGAATCCGGAGTAATTAATGAAAAAAATATTGAGGAATCAAAGGTAGCTCTAGTCTATGGCCAAATGAATGAACCACCGGGAGCTCGTATGAGAGTTGGTTTAACTGCCCTAACTATGGCGGAATATTTCCGAGATGTTAATAAGCAAGACGTGCTTTTATTTATCGATAATATCTTTCGTTTTGTTCAAGCAGGATCAGAGGTATCCGCTTTATTAGGGAGAATGCCCTCCGCAGTGGGTTATCAACCTACTCTTAGTACAGAAATGGGTTCTTTGCAAGAAAGAATTGCTTCTACTAAAAAGGGATCTATAACTTCGATTCAAGCAGTTTATGTACCTGCAGACGATTTGACCGACCCTGCCCCTGCCACAACATTTGCACATTTGGATGCTACTACCGTACTTTCCAGAGGATTAGCTTCCAAGGGTATTTATCCAGCAGTAGATCCTTTAGATTCAACCTCGACTATGTTACAGCCTCGGATCGTTGGCAACGAACATTATGAAACTGCGCAAAGAGTTAAGGAAACTTTACAACGTTACAAAGAACTTCAGGACATTATCGCAATTCTTGGCTTGGATGAATTATCGGAAGAGGATCGTTTAACTGTAGCAAGAGCAAGAAAAATTGAGCGTTTCTTATCACAACCGTTCTTTGTGGCAGAAGTTTTTACTGGTTCTCCAGGAAAGTATGTTGCTCTTGCGGAAACTATTAGGGGATTTCAACTAATCCTTTCCGGAGAATTAGACGGCCTACCTGAACAGGCTTTTTATTTGGTGGGTAACATCGATGAAGCTAGCACGAAAGCTATAACCTTAGAAGAGGAGAACAAATCGAAGAAATGAAATTAAATCTTTATGTACTGACTCCTAAGCGAATTATTTGGGATTGTGAAGTGAAAGAAATCATTTTATCCACTAATAGTGGCCAAATTGGCGTATTACCAAACCACGCCCCCATTAACACAGCAGTAGATATGGGTCCTTTGAGAATACGCCTCCTCAACGACCAATGGTTAACAGCGATTCTGTGGAGCGGTTTTGCGAGAATAGTTAATAATGAGATCATCATTTTAGGAAATGATGCGGAACTGGGTAGTGATATTGATCCGGAAGAAGCTCAAAAGGCACTTGAAATAGCCGAAGCTAACTTGAGTAAAGCTGAGGGTACGAAAGATTTGGTTGAAGCGAAGCTCGCTCTCAGACGAGCTAGGATACGAATCGAGGCTGTCAATTGGATTCCCCCATCCAATTGAAGACAATCCAGTGGTTTATAGTTGATACAAAGAAAAAGGGAAGAGGGGTAGAAAAAGTTATTAGATAGCGAAGCGAAGTAAGTCCAATGCTATCTAGTAATTTTTCTACCTACTTACCTACTATTGGATTTGAACCAATGACTCCCGCCGTATGAAAGCAATACTCTAACCACTGAGTTAAGTAGGCAATTTATCACCACAAAGGAAGACCCATTACTTCGATCGATTATATATTGAATCCCTTTTCTAAGCAATACCGCTCTGTTATTGGTCTGTTATATACTAAATACTAAACTAAATACTAAACAGATACAGATCAAAGGGGTATCCTCTGGCATTAGAAAATATTCATCTTGACAAGAAATTATCTATATGTTAAGATATCTCTGATAAGGGCTATAGCTCAGTTCGGTAGAGCAACTCGTTTACACGTGCGCCAATGCTTTTCAAAGGAGCTTATTATGCAATGAACATAATCGATCTTATTGCAAAATCAATGTCTTACTTCATAGATTCGAGAGAATAGGAGAACAGTAGCCTGACAAACAGTCGGTTCAGTCCGATTCAGGTGCCAATTCAGGTGCCTAATCAAATAGAACCCTTATGGATTTGCTAGTTGATAAGGTAAATATCCAGCCCACTAAATGCTAGGCGTAATGAGGATAAGGGCCTCCAAAAAACTTCTTTTCGTTCTATGAACTTTAAGGTGTATGAAGTCTCATAGTTAACTCTTGCAGTGGAACGATAGAGACTCCATTTCACTTAGGTTGATTTAATTTAGACCGGAGGCAGACCTAAGTCAAGGTAATCCTCCTTTGAAACACTTTGGTATTGCTCCTAGATAGATCATAATACAAAAAATCAATCAGAGCACAGGGAGCCATCTCATTATCTTTCCGTAAAGAAAAACTATGGTGGACTAACTGATCTTTAAATCAGTTTATGAAAGAGCCCAATGCAAAAAAATGCATGTTGGGTCTTTGAAACAGTTCAAATCATTTCGATAATAATCCGTTTGATCTGTTTTACCGAGAAGGTCTACGGTTCGAATCCGTATAGCCCTAATATGCCCTTTTTTAGATTTTAGGATCTCTATCCTATGTTTTCTTTAGTTTAGTATAGTTTTCATTTTCTCATTAGTATTTGTTTATAGACTGGATAGGCGCCTGCGACATAGAATAGAGATAAAAGCATTACCAAAGGCTCATTCATCGAAAATCAAAATCATACAGACAGGAAAAGAAAAACGAATTTCTATCAAATCAATAGAAGAAAGGATCCTTTCCCTGATTTGAATCCCGTCCTCCTTCAAATAGGATATCTCTAGACTTCCCTATAATAACTGCAATGATTTTATCCATTTTGCGAATTCCTACTTTGTTTTAAGTATATTTATTACTTTGTTTATAGATACATTATGTAAATTGATCAACTTTAAATAGAAAAAATAAAGTAAAGAGTAAATAAGAAAACAGAATATTCTGTCTCATAGTTCTGAAATAGAGTTCTTTATTTTTATTTTATAGTATTACTTCTCATTAATTATACTGCATAGATTAGTCCTACTATCTTAATTAGGTTCTAATTTAGTAGTATTCTCATTTTTATTTAATAGTCTCTTATTATTTTATTATTAAATATTAAATAAAGGATAGAGCTATTCTTTTTTCTAGAGATTCTAGAGAAAGCGAGACAAAGTGAAACGAGAAAGTTTTCTTTATATAAGAATTAGATCTACATACACCATATCTAAATAGAATGGAAATCCAAAAGAAAGGGAGTTGGGATTCCATTGGATGAATCTTTAAAGAAGATGCAGCACAGAGGAAACAAAGGCTAAACTTAAACTAAGCGCTTTTGTTTGAACAAAAAAGATTCTTGTTTCACCGAGGAAAAGAGAGAAGTTCTGGATAAATTGACAATGCTGAATTGAATTGACTAATTTAAGTTCCGCCTATTCCACATTAATGGGAGTACATTATGTTTCTGCTTCACGAATATGATATTTTTTGGACATTTCTAATAATAGCAAGCCTTATTCCTATTTTGGCATTTTCGATTTCAGGACTTTTAGCCCCGGTTAGTGAAGGACCAGAGAAGCTTTCTAGTTATGAATCGGGTATAGAACCCATGGGAGGGGCTTGGGTACAATTCCGAATACGCTATTATATGTTTGCGCTCGTTTTTGTTGTTTTTGATGTGGAAACCGTCTTTCTATACCCTTGGGCAATGAGTTTCGACGTATTGGGTGTATCCGTTTTTATCGAAGCTTTGATTTTCGTGCTTATCTTAGTTGTTGGTTTAGTTTATGCATGGCGAAAAGGAGCCTTGGAATGGTCTTAACTGAATATTTAGACAAAAAAAAAGAAGGAAAAGATTCTATTGAGACAGTTATGAATTTGATTGAGTTTCCCTTACTTGACCAAACAAGTTCCAATTCTGTTATTTCAACTACACCAAATGATCTTTCGAATTGGTCAAGACTCTCCAGTTTATGGCCCCTTCTATACGGTACCAGTTGTTGTTTCATTGAATTTGCTTCATTAATAGGCTCACGATTCGACTTTGATCGTTATGGATTGGTACCAAGATCAAGTCCTAGGCAAGCAGACCTAATTTTAACAGCCGGTACGGTAACAATGAAAATGGCTCCCTCTTTAGTGAGATTATACGAGCAAATGCCTGAACCAAAATACGTCATTGCTATGGGAGCCTGTACTATTACAGGGGGAATGTTCAGTACGGATTCCTATAGTACTGTTCGGGGAGTTGATAAGTTAATTCCTGTGGATGTCTACTTGCCGGGCTGCCCACCTAAACCGGAGGCAGTTATAGATGCCCTAACAAAACTTCGTAAGAAGATATCGCGAGAAATAGTTGAGGATCAAACTCTATCTCAAAATAAAAATAGATGTTTTACTACCAGTCACAAGCTTTATGTTAGGCGCAGTACTCATACAGGAACTTATGAGCAAGAATTGCTCTATCAATCACCATCTACATTAGATATATCTTCTGAAACTTTTTTCAAATCCAAAAGTTCAGTACCTTCCTACAAATTAGTGAATTAGGAGAGGGGCTCTTTTGTGTAGAAAAATAAAAAGCAGGGCAATCTTTCAAACTTGCATCCGAAATGTGAAATATTTATACAAAGAGGGAGAGATGAAGACAATGCAGCAGGGTTGGTTATCTAATTGGCTAGTCAAACATGAGGTGGTTCATAGATCTTTGGGCTTTGATCACCGAGGAATAGAGACTTTACAAATAAAAGCAGGGGATTGGGATTCCATTGCTGTCATTTTATATGTATATGGTTACAATTATTTACGCTCCCAATGTGCTTATGATGTAGCACCCGGTGGATCTTTAGCTAGCGTGTATCATCTTACGAGAATACAATATGGTATAGATAATCCAGAAGAAGTCTGCATAAAAGTCTTTGCCCAAAAGGATAATCCTAGAATTCCGTCTGTCTTCTGGATTTGGAGAAGTGCCGATTTTCAAGAACGCGAATCTTATGATATGGTGGGAATCTCTTATGATAATCATCCGCGCCTTAAACGTATCCTAATGCCTGAAAGTTGGATAGGCTGGCCCTTACGTAAGGATTATATAACCCCCAATTTTTATGAAATACAAGATGCTCATTGAATGATAAGAAATTCATGCTCACTTATACAACACAACTCCAGATTTTATTCAAGTCAAGGAATATTTTTAGGTTCTTTTCCTAGATGAAACGGAATACCTATTTATAATTAATTCCTAATTATACAAAAGCATTCCAGATAGACTGAGCAAAAAAAGGGTTTCATTTGGATTCCCCTATTTTGAAAATCGCATATTAATTTCCTTCATATGAACAGAAAAATAGGATGACTCAAAGAAGTTCTCTACCAGGAACTTTGTACCGCGCACATTACTTAGCACAACTAGGAAAATAAGATAAGATAAAGATAAGCAAGACTAAAAAAATATTCGTCGGAATAGCGGAATACAAAATTAAGAAACGCAAAAAAATAAAGGGGAATCTCACCCCCTTCTTTATCATAAAGAAAAGATATATTTTAAAACTTCTTTAAAAAGAAAAAGAAGTGCCTCTATATTTATATTATAGATTTATCCACTTAGATGAATAAATATTATTAATGAATATGTATCACAATCCATCTCGAGGTATTTGGATCAATACCTATTCGGTGGATCTTTTTTTTTTTTTTCTCTGCCAGGAACCAGATTTGAACTGGTGACACGAGGATTTTCAGTCCTCTGCTCTACCAACTGAGCTATCCTGACCTTTTCTTGTGCATCATCCTAGTAGAGTATTTGTATCTATGTCAATTAAAAGGACTAAAAATTAATTAAAGTATTTCAAATTTTAAATTTGAAAATGGGGGGGGTAGTCCTATGCATTGTGCATGGTTTACTTAAATAAAACTTAAAAATAGAGTGAATAACCAAGATTTCTTGCCGATACTCTAATAAAAAAGAAATCTATTCAATGAATAGGATAAGATCCATTGAGTTCTCTTCGCATTCCTTTGTGAAAGAGTAGAATGAGAAAGCTAATGAATCTTAAACCCATTGCATTGATAAAAAGAAAAAAAAGTGCATTGATAAAAAGAAAAAAAAAAAGAGGATAAATAATAATAATATAGTATAGTTAGGGAATAAAAGAGGATTTGGGGATAGAGGGACTTGAACCCTCACAACTTATAAAGTCGACGGATTTTCCTTTTACTAGAAATTTCATTGTTGTCAGTATTGACATGTAGAATGGGACTCTCTCTTTGTCCTCGTCCGATTAATCCACTTTTTTAAAGATCTCGAAAACTTTGAATTTTAATTGAAGAATTTGATTATTCAATATTCGATTGGAGTGGATTCACAATAATGAAAAAAAAAAATTATGATATGAGTTTTTTATTTCATAATCATTATCATTTCTAATTTCATTTTTAAAAAAGATAAAGAACCTATATTATAATTAGAATATAATATGAGTTCTGTGATTAATCGTTTGCTATGTCAGTATCTATACGTGTTTATTAAATGTATAAGGTATAAAACCCCTCTTTCTCTAATTTAGAACTAGAAGGAATTCCACTAACAACACAACGTAATTAACTCGATTCGTTAGAACAGCTTCCATTGAGTCTCTGCACCTATCCTTTTCCTTTGTATTCTAGTTCGAGAACCCCTTGTTTTCTCAAAACACGGATTTGGCTCAGGATTGCCCTTTTTTAATTCCAGGGTTTCTCTGAATTTGGAAGTTACCACTTAGCAGGTTTCCATACCAAGGCTCAATACAATCAAGTCCGTAGCGTCTACCGATTTCGCCATATCCCCATTTCCCTCTTCTTTGAGACCAGGATTCCTTGTGTAATTTCATCCATCTCTTAGTTTTTTTTTTGAATCATTGAGTTCATCACTCAACGTAGTCTAGCAGTTCAGTTCGACTCTATTTGAGAGACCTCGCTTGCTTATTGCAATTCAGAATTGAATTGATTCTATCCTTGATGTATTTGCAATTCAATCCGAATCAATATATCCAAAAGTTTTTATCTCCCCCACCTCCCGTCTTACTTTTTTATAGTATTCAAAATTATACTATAACGCTTGATATTTATTCTTTTTTTCTAATCAGAATTAGCAATTTTATTTACTCTGACTCTATGTTCCCCTTAGTGAAATATTAATCCTCAAATTATTAACAAATAATAAAGTCTATAATGATCGAATGAAAATACCAATAAATTCTATAATTTTATTTTTTAATATCCTATAGTTAAGCATATCAAGCTAACTTTATCTTTAAGAAGTTTTAGTATTTTTTTATTTTTATAAGTATAACTTCAAATTTAGAACTAGTTAATAGCTAAGATTAATAACTAATATCTGAGATTTTACGGATTTCCTATACTATACCTATTTCTATTTGTTACACTATTTCCGTTATGTAAGCCCACTTAGCTCAGAGGTTAGAGCATCGCATTTGTAATGCGAGGGTCATCGGTTCAAATCCGATAGTCGGCTTTTTTTTCTCTATCGATGTTCTACGAACAAGAATCTCTTTTTTTCCGAATTAAATGGAGAATCCAGGATCTTTTATGTTTTTTACCTTACAATTTTGCTAGATACAAAACAATAAAATAAATAATATATATACAAAAAAAAAAGATTTTGATGAAATTCCATTTTTTGGGGTACTTTAGTTGATTTTACTCTGTTTATCCTGTAGTTTAATTCAGTTTTAATTTCGATGTATTCTGTAATGTAAATACAATGAAATTAATTGTGTAAAATGAAATTTCAATAAAATAAAAAAAGGAGTCTTCATGTCCCGTTATCGAGGACCTCGTTTAAAAAAAATACGCCGTCTGGGAGCTTTACCAGGACTCACTAGAAAAACACCTAAATCCGGAAGTAATCTTAAAAAAAAATTCAATTCTGGGAAAAAGGAGCAATATCGTATTCGTCTTCAAGAAAAACAGAAATTGCGTTTTCATTATGGTCTGACAGAACGACAATTACTTAGATATGTACATATCGCTGGAAAAGCAAAAAGGTCAACAGGCCAGGTTTTACTACAATTACTTGAAATGCGTTTGGATAATATCCTTTTTCGATTGGGTATGGCTTCAACCATTCCT
This sequence comes from Triticum urartu, assembly GCF_056163025.1. Classification (NCBI taxonomy): domain Eukaryota; kingdom Viridiplantae; phylum Streptophyta; class Magnoliopsida; order Poales; family Poaceae; genus Triticum; species Triticum urartu. The sequence continues at coordinate 6,506 of NW_028259537.1, read as the reverse complement.
GGGGCCCGCCAATTAGTCAACCATAGACATATTTTAGTTAATGGTCGTATAGTCAATATACCAAGTTTTCGTTGCAAACCCCGAGATATTATTACTACGAAAGATAACCAAAGATCAAAAGGTCTGGTTCAAAATTATATTGCTTCATCGGACCCGGGGAAATTGCCAAAGCATTTGGCGATTGACACGTTGGAATATAAAGGACTAGTAAATAAAATCCTAGATAGGAAGTGGGTCGGTCTCAAAATAAATGAGTTGTTAGTTGTAGAATATTACTCTCGTCAGACTTGAACTTAACGAAAAAAGGAAAGGTTCATAGAATTTTCTTCCCCTTCCCCTTTCCCCGAACTAAATCGCCCTAAGACCATTACCATTAATTTGTATTTTCCCATCAACTAGCTAAAATTGATTAACCCTAGGATTAGGATCCTTTTTTCTTTTTTCCTCTATGTGTATTTTACATACCACAGTAATTTGCTATAGAGAATTTCTAATTTCTATTAAATCAAAATAAGATAATATAAGATATTATATTATTGCTGGAAAAAATTGTTATTTGATTTGATACATTGTGATCCTTAACGTTGATGAATTAAGAAAAACGGAAAGAGAGGGATTCGAACCCTCGGTAAACAAAAGTCTACATAGCAGTTCCAATGCTACGCCTTGAACCGCTCGGCCATCTCTCCTACATAACTTATTATGGAAAATAAACTGAGTGAATAGCGAGTTTTCTTATTCCTGCAGTACAGGTACAACCGCAACCACTCGGGGGTTCCATAGTTCTATTGGAAAAATTCCTTTTGATCTAAGTGGAAGGATACAGGATTTTTTACTAGAAATTGCGCTCGCTATAAAATAAAAGTTTTAATTTGGGTTTTCCCGCAACTAAAGAAAAAGAAAATGGAAGAATTCTTCTTATTGCATAATAAAATAAAGAAACCTTAGAATTCCGTTTGCATAAGATACGCTACACCATACTATCGAAATCAAAAATAGGGTATGAGACAATTAATAACTTTGAAAACACGAAATAGTTGATAACATAAGTTGTTGTTCAGAAATAGGAAAGTGGAATGAAATCCAGTCTTAGTCAAATATTTCATATCTCTTCGTGTCCAAGCAGAAGGAAAAGGATACAATTTGAGCTGAGCGGAAAATCCATATCTCTCTTATCCATTTAAAGCATATGGATTTAGAGTAGAGCATATGGATCAATCTATTTATAATTATAAGAATCGAATGTGTTTGTTTTTATGTTATTTTGTGAAGGAATGAAAACAATTCTATATAGAATGGGTTGGGAATTATGCCTAGATCCCGTGGAAATGGAAATTTCATTGATAAGACCTCCTCAATTGTAGCCAATATTTTATTGCGAATAATTCCGACAACCTCAGGAGAAAAAAAGGCATTTACTTATTATAGAGATGGTGCGATTTGACTCTTTTTTTTGCTTTTTTTTAGCCCTACCTATACCTCAGTCTTACGAAAAAGAGAGGGGGGTTGGCATAGAGAGAACCAAATTTGTAAAGCAAACAAACCCACGCTTCGGGAAGGTGAGGCGAACTAACAATTCCTTCCGTCGTGTATCCTCGATTGATGCGGCTTCAGATACTTCAATTGTAGATTTGAGTATTGAGCGAAAGGTTACACCTACAGGATATGGTATGGTATGGATTACAGGCCAATCCTACTCTATTAGTATCCGTAGGCAGCATAGGGGAGAAAAGCACTACACCTAGAAATAGGAATCAACAAGAGAAAAACTTTGTTAGAAATTACCCCTTTCCTGATCGGTATCAGGGCTGGGAAGAATGGTTGGGATAACAAACAACCATCAGGTTTGTACTTTGGATACCCCTATAACCATCAAAGATCGTTGAAGTAGCTAATTCCTCTAAATAGGAGGCGTTGAGAACAAAGAAATTATTGGAGCTATCGTTTTCCTCTAGCATTAATAGAATTCATTGGTGTTAAGAAAAACCTCTTGTGGGAAGGTTGGCTAGAGATTTCTTGGAAAAATACCAGCCCCTTTCGGTTCATAATGAGACGGGACTAATTCTATTTTGATTCTATAGATTATTTCGCTTAGTACTATTATGTACAGAAGGGAGGAGCCGTATGAGATGAAAACCTCATGTACGGTTTTGGAACGGAGATTTTTTGAATAGAATGAACGACCGTAACGGATGTTGGCTCAATCCGAAGGAAATTATGCGGAAGCTTTGCAAAATTATTATGAAGCTACGCGACTAGAAATCGATCCCTATGATCGAAGTTATATACTCTATAACATAGGCCTTATACACACAAGCAATGGAGAGCATACAAAGGCTTTGGAATATTATTTCCGGGCACTAGAACGAAACCCCTTCTTACCGCAAGCTTTTAATAATATGGCCGTGATCTGTCATTACGTGCGACTATCTCCACTATAGAAAGAAAAAAAAAAAAGAGAGGATCAAATTTTCTAGTAAATACTAGAAAAAAAGGGCTTTCTACATAGGGATCGTAAAAACAACGATTTTTCCCTATCAGCTGTAGGAAGGAAGGACACTTCACGAGAATCAAAAAACGAAGAAAGTATGGCCTATACTACTACTCTATGGATAAAGTTTCTCAAATTGATAGAGAAAGCACCGTAAAGATCAATTAGTGAGCGACTGGGTCGATACAACTAAAAAAAACTGCTTACTTATCCCATGATATGGGGCAAAATTTAGGAATCCGCTTATGTAATAGAGCCGATCCACTAAGGGATTAAGCAGCGGTGTAGTATCAGATCCCAAAGATAGTAAGTTCTTTTTTCTTTCTTATGGAAAAAAGTCTTTTTCAAGGATTCTATAGAGATTTCATATATGAAACCGGGATAGTTACCTCTCAGAAAATTTGAACGAAGGCTCTATATCTATCTATGCTTCATTCTTCTGAAGGTGGGAAAAAAGATCAAACTGATTATTGATAAAAATTAGGGTTTGAAACTTAGGTAATTAATTTCTTCTGCTTAACCCAAGAACAAATTGGATCGATTTTTGATAAATCGAATTCAGTTAAGATAGGGGAAATTCAGATAGCAATTTCTGAGCCGTATGAGGTAGGAAACTCTCAAGTACGGTTCTAAGGGAAGGAACTTCCTATTCCGACCGAGGAGAACAGGCCATTCTACAGGGTGATTCGGAAATTGCGGAAGCTTGGTTTGATCAAGCTGCTGAATATTGGAAACAAGCTATAGCGCTTACTCCGGGAAATTATATTGAAGCACAGAACTGGTTGAAGATTACGAAGCGCTTTGAATTTGAATAAGACCATGCTCCTTCTTTTTCATAAAATGGGTGGTTTGGTTGTTGATCCATTAATCAAATAAATTAGGTCGTAAGATCGAATCAAGAATTTCATTATATCCATTTCTTATACCTTCTATTTTATATGATATTTCATAAGAATAAACCATAGGGATAGGGTCTAGAATAGAAGTAATAAAGTGAATAAAAAGAGGGGGCAATCTAAATATTGCTAATATATTAGGACCATCTTATTAATAATTCTAATGAGTTATCTTGGAATTTAGAATCAAATAAAAAACCCTATATTATGCTCAAGGAAAGTAGATATAGATAGGAGCTTATGCCCTCAAAAAAAATACACTAGTTTCTTAAATTAAAAATAAAAAAGATTTTTTTCTTACGTCGAGAAATATTTGTTTTTCAAGATAAACAATGTCCGTTAGGCACCTAATCTTTATGTCATAATAGACCCGAACACTTGCCTCGGATTGACTTCAATATATAATTGCTCCAGTGAATAACTAAAAAAAAAATAGAAGGATGGTAGATAGTAAAGAAAAGAACTAATCACAATATCTATCTTTCAAAATCTATCTTTCAAAATCTATCTTTCAAAATATATATCTTTCAAAGATTCACTAAAAAGACAGTTGGCGGGTCTCTTTGTATGTCTTGTCCGGAAAGAGGAGGACTTAATGATTATTCGTTCGCCGGAACCAGAAGTAAAAATTGTTGTGGATAGGGATCCTGTAAAAACATCTTTTGAGGAATGGGCCAGACCCGGCCATTTCTCAAGAACACTAGCTAAGGGCCCTGATACTACCACTTGGATCTGGAACCTACATGCTGATGCTCACGATTTCGATAGTCATACTGGTGATTTGGAGGAGATTTCTCGAAAAGTCTTTAGTGCTCATTTCGGGCAACTTTCCATTATCTTTCTTTGGTTGAGTGGCATGTACTTTCATGGCGCCCCGTTTTTCCAATTATGAAGCATGGCTAAGTGATCCTACTCACATTGGACCCAGTGCTCAGGTAGTTTGGCCTATAGTAGGGCAAGAAATATTGAATGGTGATGTAGGCGGGGGTTTCCGAGGAATCCAAATAACCTCTGGTTTTTTTCAGCTTTGGCGAGCATCTGGAATAACTAGTGAATTACAACTCTATTGTACTGCAATTGGTGCATTGATTTTTGCAGCGTTAATGCTTTTTGCTGGTTGGTTCCATTATCACAAAGCCGCTCCCAAATTGGCCTGGTTCCAAGATGTAGAATCCATGTTGAATCACCACTTAGCGGGATTATTAGGACTTGGGTCTCTTTCTTGGGCGGGGCACCAAATTCATGTATCTTTACCAATTAACCAATTTCTTGACGCTGGGGTGGATCCTAAAGAGATACCACTTCCTCATGAATTTATCTTGAATCGGGACCTTTTGGCTCAACTTTATCCTAGTTTTGCCGAAGGAGCAACCCCTTTTTTCACTTTAAATTGGTCCAAATACGCAGAATTTCTGACTTTTCGCGGAGGACTAGATCCAGTAACCGGTGGTCTCTGGCTGACCGATATTGCGCACCATCATTTAGCTATTGCTATTCTTTTCCTAATCGCAGGTCATATGTATAGGACCAATTGGGGTATTGGCCATGGACTTAAAGATATTTTGGAGGCTCACAAGGGCCCATTTACAGGACAAGGCCATAAGGGTCTTTATGAAATCTTAACAACGTCATGGCATGCTCAATTATCTCTTAACCTAGCTATGCTAGGCTCTACAACCATTGTTGTAGCTCATCATATGTATTCTATGCCTCCCTATCCATACCTAGCTACTGACTATGGTACACAACTTTCCTTGTTCACACACCACATGTGGATTGGCGGATTTCTAATAGTCGGTGCTGCTGCACATGCAGCAATTTTTATGGTAAGAGACTATGATCCAACTACTCGATACAACGATCTATTAGATCGCGTCCTTAGACACCGCGATGCAATCATATCCCACCTTAACTGGGTATGTATATTTCTAGGTTTTCACAGTTTTGGCTTGTACATTCATAATGATACCATGAGTGCTTTAGGCCGTCCACAAGATATGTTTTCGGATACTGCCATACAATTACAACCTATCTTTGCTCAATGGGTACAAAATATCCATGCTACTGCGCCTGGCGTAACAGCTCCTGGTGCAACAACAAGTACTAGCTTAACGTGGGGAGGCGGCGAGTTAGTAGCAGTAGGTGGCAAAGTGGCTTTGTTACCTATTCCATTAGGAACCGCAGATTTTTTAGTCCATCACATTCATGCATTTACCATACATGTGACTGTATTAATACTTTTGAAAGGTGTTTTATTTGCTCGGAGTTCCCGTTTGATACCCGATAAAGCAAATCTAGGTTTTCGCTTTCCTTGCGATGGGCCTGGCCGAGGGGGAACATGTCAAGTATCCGCCTGGGATCATGTTTTCTTAGGTTTATTCTGGATGTACAATGCAATTTCGGTAGTCATTTTCCATTTCAGTTGGAAAATGCAGTCGGATGTTTGGGGTACTATAAGTGATCAAGGGGTGGTAACTCATATTACAGGGGGAAACTTTGCACAGAGTTCCATTACGATTAATGGGTGGCTTCGAGATTTCTTGTGGGCACAGGCATCGCAAGTCATTCAGTCTTATGGTTCTTCATTATCTGCATATGGTCTTTTTTTCTTAGGTGCTCATTTTGTCTGGGCCTTCAGTTTAATGTTTTTATTCAGCGGCCGTGGTTATTGGCAAGAACTCATTGAATCTATCGTTTGGGCTCATAACAAATTAAAAGTTGCTCCTGCTACTCAGCCTAGAGCCTTGAGCATTATACAAGGACGCGCTGTAGGAGTAACCCATTACCTTCTGGGTGGAATTGCCACGACATGGGCATTCTTCTTAGCGAGAATTATTGCAGTAGGATAGTGGCTAGGAGGATTTGAAAGGCATTATGGAATTAAGATTTCCCAGGTTTAGCCAAGGCTTAGCTCAGGACCCCACTACTCGTCGTATTTGGTTTGGTATTGCTACCGCACATGATTTCGAAAGTCATGATGATATTACTGAAGAACGTCTTTATCAGAACATTTTTGCTTCTCACTTTGGGCAATTAGCAATAATCTTTCTATGGACGTCCGGAAATCTGTTTCATGTAGCTTGGCAAGGAAATTTTGAATCATGGATACAGGATCCTTT
>NW_028259536.1:27500-33020 GCF_056163025.1 Triticum urartu | reverse complement strand
TACGAAAAAGCTGTCGTAAAGTTTCGTTGTTCGTTCCGTCGTTGACCCTATCTATGTTTTCTACGATGGCCCAAGAACACGCTCATTCTTCAGCCGTAGAGAGACTTTTGAATTGTGAGGTACCATTACGAGCTCAATATATAAGAGTGTTATTCTGTGAAATAAACTCGAATTTCAAATCATTCACTTGCTTCAACTACTCATGCTATGGATGTGGGAGCATCAACTCCGTTCCTTTGGGCTTTTGAGGAGCGGGAGAAATTGTTGGAATTCTATGAAAGAGTCCCGGGAGGCCAGGATGCATGCCAGTTTCATACGACCTGGTGGAGTGGCACAAGATCTGCCTCTTGGCTTATGTCGAGATATTGATTCCTCCACACAACAATTTGCTTCTCGTATCGACGAATTAGACGAGATGTCAACCGGCAACCGTATCTGGAAACAACGATTAGTGGATATTGGTACTGTCACTGCACAGCAAGCAAAGGATTGGGGATTCAGTGGTGTAATGTTAAGAGGTCGTGCGACATGAAGACATTGATAGCAATATGGGGGAAGTTCCCATCAGGCAACACGGTTCTGCCTGACCCTACAAAAGATGCATATGTTGTCAGTGAGATTTTGTGTGAAGCCTTGGAGACGACGTACCCGGGGCTAGGGTGAGCTGAGGGGGGACAGCGTAAGTGAGCGAATGTGTGTAAGCCCAGTCAAAGATTCCTATTCTAGGCGGGGCGGGCCATCAACCTTCGAATGGTGTTGGTCCTACGGACCGTGAACGGATTCGCCTCTGGCCTCTGGGCACGTCGGAACCGCATGAGTTCACCGGGGTGGAGCACGGTCCGCCAAAATCGGCATAGGTTAGGTGCTATTGATGGAACATGGTAAGCCCATCTTTCTCCATATGAAAGTGCTGCGGGCACATAGAGATGTGGGTAGAGGAAGTCTCAAAAAGCGAAGGCCGAGCTGTAGGTCACGTGACCTGCACCGAAAAGGTGGCTGAACTGGGCTTTCTCCTGGATCAAAGCGGATCAGCTCGCAAATTCGTCGATCGAATCGGGCGCCCCGGAACGTCGAATGAAAGTGGTCTTTCTACAACCCTATTTATATGATTTTTAGGGCCCCTTTCCCCCTATCCCTCCCTTATGTTTAGGAGCGGGATCTGCCCAAGAACGACCTGTGGTGGTACGGAAGGCACGGACTCCGCAAGCGTCCCGCACCCTCTGAGAAAGAAACTCCTCAACCATCACAAGATAAAGAAGTATGACCGCTCTGTGTCTGACTCTATTGGTCATAGTTCCTTGCTGTTGCGGCCGGTGCTCGTTTGCGCGCGTGTGAACCACCAGATCATAAGGAAAGATGCCTCTCGGGGCATCTGAGAATGATTCGAGCCGTATGAAGGGAAACTCCCACGTAACAGTTTGTTTTGGGGGGGAAGGAGCCCGACAGGGGTCCCCCCACTGACTTGGCCCGGGCCCTAAGTGAAAGTGCAAAAGTGAAGTGGTGGGCCTACCCATCCCAACCTGGGGTATGCTGGGATTCGCGAAGAGCAGCACCTTACGATGTTCATGACCAATCGGATCTTGACGTACCAGTAGGTACCAGAGGAGATCGCTATGATCGTTACTGTATCCGTATCGAAGAGATGCGACAAAGTGTTCGGATCATTGTGCAATGTCCTAATCAAATGCCTAGTGGCATGATCAAAGCCGATGATCGTAAGCTATGGTCCTCCATCACGATCTCGAATGAAACTATCCATGGAATCGTGCGCCGTGTGAAACGTAGATCATCGCCGTTCTTAACCGAGACTCAGGTTAAGCTCCGTCTCGGAACCGCCGTGGGGTTAGGAGTAAAGCATCCCGAGGTTGGCGCATCTCGTTGGGCGTGGAGAAGCATTGGGAACCCCAATATCTTTCTTCGGAGCAGTTTCTTTTCCCGTCCCCTCGCCCCGCATAGCGCTTCGCTTCGGTTCTTCGAGGAATCAACTGACTTCTCCCTTCTTCATTGATCCGGGGGAAAGGGAACCGTCTACCAGTTGGGAAGCTAGACATCAAGGTTGTGGCTTGATGAGGATAACTAAAGCTGACCGCCGGAGTTGGCTGCTGGCACAACAGGGTGGTGCCTTACCGCACCGCAGGCGCACGCGCGGTAGCGTTCGTGGTGGTGCTTCAGGATTCCAATGTACTGCGTCCAGGATCAGAACGAGCTTGCCGGCGGACCACTGCCGTCCCATTCTTTAGTGAGCTGGAGCGCTGCCATCTTATCCACGGAAAACGCGTCAAGCTATCGCTTCGGTCGAAGCACTAAAAGAAAAGGACCGGGAAACGCGGCGGCATAGGAACCACGGGAACCCAGGAGGGAGAAAGACGATGTACGGGATACGGGATCCTCGCAGTAGGCTGGACCAAAATCCAGCCGAGAGAGGGCAGCCTTTAGAAGCAACAGGTTGGGAAACCAAGAGAAGGCTTCGCCTTTTCTTATCTTCTTCCCGGCACAAAAAGAGGGATTAGCATTATTGACCCATGAGAAAGCACTAACACCTTCCTCATCGGGGCTCCGCGCACTGGGGAAAAGGCTTCCGCGACAGGAAACCGGCTACTAGTTAGGAAGTGAACATAAGGTATCAAGAGGTCCCTCACAGTCAGGTGCAATGCAATTGCCCCCTATTAGTCAAGTACCCCTCTTCCTATTTAGTTTAGGGGTTAAGGCGAGAAATGGCTTGATGAACCCTTCCGTTCACCACGCACCGGGCCCCATTCACTTGCAACTCGTAGAGGCTGTAAGGTAAACAGTGCCCACTAAATTCAAAGTGACGGTGGGGTTGAAAGACGAGAGTGCCTACCTCCGCGCCGAGAGTGCCCGCCCTTTCTGTCAAGTAGGCTACTTTTTCCGGAACGCAGTCCGGAATAAGCGTTCCTGTGTATATAGATATCTTCGATGCTGTCATTTCGACATGTCCGCTTCAACCCCTCTTTCGCCTCCCAAAAAGCAAAGTTGGCTTGACGAGCGCAGATGAGGAAGCGGGAGCAATAAAACCAAGAATCTCTTTCTTTTCTTTCCAAATACTTTATGAAGTTAAGGGGCAAAGAGAAGCGCTTTCGCTACTGAGAAAGCGAATGGTCAGCGCGAGGGTTCGACGACTTAGCCGAGCGTTAGCGACGCGTCATTCTCATAGCGAGGCGCTTCGAGTTAGCGAAGCGCTGTAGTAGCGTCGGAGACTATGTGCTATAATGCTGAACTAAGGACGTTCCGCCTTATCTATAGAAGCAGTCGACTGAGTTCTGAACGAATGGGATCCTTGGTGGGTAATGGCTCAATCTATAGATGGAAAGCCTTATGATGGGAAACTACCACGTTAGGTTTGGAGAGAGATGGGACCCGTTATAGTTTAGGGGGAGCAGATGCAAGCTTTTTCTTTCCATAGCCGGCCAAATGACTACCGGATCATCGGTCTACTCTACCTCAATTCACCATTTCGAACTTTATACAGAAGTTTTTCCGTACCAGCTCCTTCTACCTATACCGCAGTTGAAGCACCTAAAGGTGAATTTGGTGTCTTTCTTGTCAGTAATGGGAGTAATCGTCCCTACCGTTGTAAAATAAGAGCACCTGGCTTTGCCCATTCACAAGGACTCGATTCTATGTCCAAACATCACATGCCAGCAGATGTAGTCACCATCATAGGTACTCAAGATATTGTGTTTGGAGAGGTAGATAGATAGGACGTAGTCTTGCTCGATCAGGACCCTAGCTTTATTGCGAGCCAAAACTGCCTGAAAGAAGCAAAATGGAAAAGGATGCAAAATGCAATGGGATTCCTGATCCAATAAGAAATCCCAATTCGGAGTTTGTTTGGATCAAATTCCTATGTTATACTATTCCATTCTCGATGATGAATCGATTTGATAGATCAGATATTGTTATTCCAAATATTGATCCGATTCAGTATCATCAGAATGACAAAAGCTGACATAGTTACTAGTGGTTCGAGGAGAAATCCTTTCAATCATCAACGCCCTTTTCTACTAAAACTGCTATTCGTGATACCGGTCAAATCGACTATTCTCATCAACTTTGAGTCTCTTCCCTCTCGTATGACTGTCAAAGTGGAGTTCCTTCTCTATAAGAAGAGCTGGTCTAGAGTGTGATTCGGATCAAAACAAATGGATGAGCCTCGTTTTGCTGAAGCAAGTGTACGCTGCACTAAGGAGTCGAGTCGACTTATCCGAACTTTCCTACCAAGTTCGAGCTCTTGCTCGCTCTATTTCGTGAGCTGAGCTATTTATACCGATATATACTATTGAGTGAGATGGAGAGAAGACAATGGTGGTATTCCATAGGGAGATCCTGTGTTGGATGATAAAGAGGGTTTGCCTTTCGAGAAAGGGGCTTGGCTATCTCCATCTCCATGTTATAGGACGTATCAAATATATCTATCGATCTATACCATATGGTGAGCCAACTAACCCCCACTCCAATCCAATACTTGCTAGCGCAGGGAATCGATCATCTGTGGATGTTCAGCAAAGACTCTAGCCCCGGATTCCGATAACTTCTACGATTCTCTCATTATTCAGTGTCCAGATGGAAGGGATGTTTGTTATTCACTTCGGTCAGAAGAGGAATTGACACTCAAGAGCACGCGTTTTATGTTTGCATTCCTATTTGAGAGTGCGCCTCCCTCCTATTTGGTTGGAAGTTTCCTGCTCAAGTTGAGAAAGCAAGGGCTGACCGGACTGCTGCTCACTCTTGCGCTTCAACGGCAGTATTGTCTCCATCTTTCGCCCACCCAGGGGTTAGGGTTATCTTTTGAAAGAATCTCTTGTATCAGCAGATACGAGAATCGGTCGTGCATATTATCATATAGAAATGTGAATCGAGATGCATCTGGATGAGAGTTTGGCTTTCTTTTGGCTAAGCTGGATTGTTTTCAGCAAACTAGCAATCTGTGGAGATGGCTGATCTGTCCCACCTTGATTGATAGCGATATAGCCACTCTCATTTCAATGCGGCACATTGATACCATCATTCCAATCTTCTATCGTCCGTGCTAAATACCATGAAATTAAGTAGCTAAGGTCTAGTGGACCTATTTAAACAAGGATATGCTGATCCTTCTCTGTCGACTTTTCCACTATCAACCCCAAAAACCCAACTCTGCCTTACGTAAAGGAAATTAGTACGATTCACTTCTGGATTTGAAATCACTGCTTATACCAGGTATTGGGCATACAAGAACATTCTGTAGTATTAGTAAGAGGAGGAAGGGTTAAGTATCTTTGAACTCGGTGTGAGATATCGCATTATTCGAGCTGGATGCAGTCGCAGTAAAGAATCATCAACAAGGGCGTTCTAGTGCGTTGTAGATTCTTATCCAAGACTTGTATCATTTGATGATGCCATGTGAATCAAGCAACAGGAGAAGGACCCAATAACGAAAGTTTCGTAAAGGGACTAGAGCAGACTACCATGAGACAAAAGATCTTCTTTCTAAAGAGATTCGATTCGGAACTCTTATAT
>NW_028259536.1:0-22500 GCF_056163025.1 Triticum urartu | reverse complement strand
CGCGACTTGTTTCCCACGCCTATTTTCACTTTCCTGGATAAGCTTATCCCAGAAGCTCTCCTCCAGTGGAGGCTCCTTCTCTGACCCCGAAGTACCTGCATTTTGCGCAGGATCGTTAACCGGCGAGCATTCCGCTGGGGTAATGCTAGACTCAAGTATGGCGATGAAAGACAAACCCGTGAAAACGTGCGCAGCCCATACAGGGCAACGCGGACATAAAGCGCGAAACAACATCCGTGATACGACAACCAAGATAAGAAAGAGGAAGAAAAAGATATCGGGATACGCATTCAAATTCAAGCCGAGCACAAACTTACCAAACACTTTAGAGCACAAAACTTCCAAACGGCACATTATCCGCAACATGGAATGAAAGAGAAATTCAAATTATGTAAGGTTTTGAAAAAAGTCCTGCGTAGAGTCCACGGGGAGCCTTTTTAGATTTGATCTCTAGTAAAACTAAGACTGGAGCTTGAAGCCACGACTCTAGAACCTGAAGAAGCCTAACTTCTGCATTTTTATACGATTTTCTGACTATCATTTGCCTTTCATTAAAATATGATAATCTTCGATTGGTAGAAGTGAGTCCGGATCTCCCTCTTTTCCACTAAACCATTTCATTTCTATATGAAAATAAGAGATGCTTCTAGGGACAATCAAGATCACTAGGAAAGAGCTGAGTTAAAGTGGCACTCACTTGATTAAAGGGTTTCGTGTGTACTGACTGATCTAAGTGCAGAACCATTCAAGAAACGTAATTGAAAGAAAGAAAGAGCGCTATTCTTCTTTAGTTAGGTACTGCCATCAATGAGTTTGCTAAGAAAGACCCCGGTGGAATATTTGGCCTGCTTACTAACTTATAGGCTTCAGAGGGGACCCTTTCTCGCCCAGCCCTACCTACAGGGAGTGTAGGATTTCGTTCGCAACTCTTTTTCCTAGAAATCTCAATCCAGCGAGTCACTACTCTTTTTCTCAAACAAGAAGCTGACAAAGAGATCCATCCATTTGATTTTCCCAAGAGACTGGTTTGATTCCACCAGAGTCTCTCTTAGCGCATAAGTAGAAATTCATTCTGATTAGCATGAAAACCATTCTGCAAGATATCAAGAAATTCTTTAAATAAGTCATCATTCATTAGCGCGTAAGAGCATTCATTCTATCAACGATATTTCTCGAACTGGCGCACTTCCCTGTAGAGAGGAAAGTAGGAGATTTCTCGTAAGGATTATACGTGATTTTCCCATTATGTGAGCGTGCATTTCCTCAATCATTAAGAATTGGGCCTTGGGAAGAAAAACTAGTTCTATGTCAATTCTACAGCCAGAGAAAGAGGGAATGAATGATCGGTCTCGTTCTGGATCTCTTTCCTTGCGCCCTAGTCCATTCCATCTATCTTGACTGCAACTTGGATTCTTTCTTGACTGCTATTTGGATTGGTAGTCCGTCAAATCTCTAAGCAGGTGGCTAGAAAACCTTCCGGAATAGGAGGAATATCAGATAGTTTCTCATCAGGAATGGAATTCGGTTTCCAATCTGGTCACACATGACTCTTGCCCTAAAGCAATTTCTTGATTAGGAGCAGTGGGTGGCCCATAGAAAGGAATGCCTGCCTATCCATAGCCGGGCAAATTGCTGCATATTCAAGTCACCCAATTCTCTTCTCTTGCACTATGTCTATTGGAATGGACCCTTGATTCTCCAGCAGATCCTCCTGGTATGGAAGGATATCATCCACAAAACAGATTGCGGAAAATGCCATCCAAGTTCGCAAAGGAGCGGTCTTCCTAATCTCTCTTTTGTTTGTGGGAATCTCTAGTGAGACCTGTGATAGAAGGGGTAAAGGTGAATTTCAGTCCTCTTTCTCTCGGAAATATACGCCACATGCCAGTGATCGATCTCTCTCAAGCTAGGTATCGGTGAAGTCCGTCATTGAATTGAAGTGGTAGAGTGGTAAGTGGGCGTACGGTCTATGGATTTCCTATCAGTGGCATTAGTTCCTTCTCTAGATAGATGGCTATTGAGCTTCTCATTCGTGAGAGTCATGCGCCGGATCAAGGGCTCTCTCATCTCCTATTTGGAAATGTATAGGTTCTGTATGTAAGTGGCCAGTGCCCGCGGGTAAAGGCTGATCATCAAAAGTCATCTAATCCATCTAAGTGCCGGTATTGCCCAGTGCTTGACTGGAGTTGTCATGATACCCGGATACTCACCTCACTATACGCCAATTCAGGGAAAGGTCATGCTGGGAAGCTTCCTTGAAAGATAGTCTCAACACTCTCGATGAGAAACGAGAACCCAGCCAACGAAGGTTTATGCATATATTGGTCCGCATCCAGAGGAAGTCAAGGTTTCCAGATGTGCTCATCCCTGCTTGCTGATATGCAAATCGATTGGAATTGGCAAATCATAGAGTTTGTCGCTGACAAGAGCTGTTTTGGCCATGGTGATCCTCCTCTCAATACCCATTCCTGCGAATTCCCAATCCAATTATATTAGTATAATGTGTAGAAGAAAAAGGGGAATCCATGAGAAAGCCCATATTGTTCGTGGCAATGGAACATTCCTTTCCACTTTTTTGAATGGAGATCACTGACGAGCACTCTTGCGCAAATCAAGAGTAAAGGTAGGAGCTATGAAGCTGTCCCGGGTAGGAAAGGATCCCTTTGAGTTCATATTGCTGCAGGAGAAAGAGAAGGGCACAGAGCTTCTATATACCACTGGATTCCACCAGACTGTTCTGTGGAAAACACGGCACCCTATCCCTTCCCTGACGGGAACCTGGATACCATAGCATAGGAACCTCGAAAATACGTATTATAGGTTGGTTGTATACACACTCATCCTTTAAGAAGATAAGAGAGCCCCGCGGACATTTCCTTCCTCGAAACCTGGAAACTGATACTGCCTCGATTCTGCTTCCGTCTATCATGTCCAATCTTACTTTCGTGCCGATGAAGGGCAGTCCGGAAGGTGGAGTTAGCACCGGGCCTATTCTTAGAAGAATAAGTAGGAGTAGGAGCACTCTTCTTCCTCAAGCGTAGCCGTATTAGTTGGATCCGGCATCCTTTCGACTGGAGATACCCTAGCATTACCGGCTTCCCGGCATACTGGCAAGTTTACTTGACTCACCCATTCTTGAGACTGGCCTGGCCACTACTTTGTTTGATTTCCTTGTCACTGTAGTAAGCAAGCGGCACCTATTGATCTACTTCCCTCTAGCATCACTCATCCTTACGGCACTAGTCCATCCATCCCTCGACCGAAGAGAGTCTTCCTCCTCACGGAACTAGGGTTTGGTTTCATAGACAAGACTTTCGAGCGCGACGTTGCGCACATCCTCTTGCTTGGTATCTTTTCTAGTGTACATCACATTCATTTTCCTTTCCATGAATTTGCCTTTCATGTAGATATGATAATCTTCGTGGCATCAACCTCATATAGGAGCTGCCAGTAGTACTTTCGCGGGATTTTAAAGCAGGCAAACTTATGATGCGAGTCTAGTTAGAATAGAACCAGTGCACTCTGAAATCCGAACCAACCAATACGCTTCGCTTTCCTCTGCTCGTATAGACTCCGTTCGTGTTAGGACATCCATAGCCAATAGTAATAGTAGCTAGTAGCTTCGCCCCCCCTTGCCCCCGGAAAGGTTCTCATTCCTCACTGGATCTAGTTGACTTGCTGCTACAGCAATCAATCTATCTATATGTTCCGGACGGAAGAGAGAGTTTCCTACATTCCCATTCCCATGAACTGAACATCGGGTACCAACGATCTGGAATCCCGTGCTGAAACCTACAGATATGCACCTGTGCGGACCAACCTGGCAATCCTCCTGTCTATTCTTTCTATCTGGACTAGCGCTTCCCACTGGAGCTTACTACTTGACTAGAGCACTTGAACTTGTTAGTTTCATTAGTCAGTTTCCTAGCATAGCAAAGTGAGTTTCCCATCAACGGATTATCATCCTGTTGTTTCCATGAACATCAGGTACATATATGAACCTGTCAACGGAGCGGAACATATGATATGAACCAAGTAGATTCGTCTTTTTGCTCGTAACGTTAGTAGTTACTCGCTCATTAGTAGTGAACTATGATCATTTGTGAGGAGTATGTTTTCAACTCTATGTATGTCAATTCGAGAGTAGAGCGATCTATGTCAACCAAGAGCAGAACTCTCTCTATTTCCGGCACAGGCTTTCTTTCAATCAAGAAGAAGATTATTTCATATTTTATCACTATCCGGACTGCTATCTACTATCTACCTATCTAGCTACCCGGGCTCGTTGTGAGGCGGGACCCAACCCTCCTCTTCACTCCACTGCTTCAACAGAAATGGATCCATCATCTGCTACCCATGAGTAAT
This sequence comes from Triticum urartu, assembly GCF_056163025.1. Taxonomy (NCBI): domain Eukaryota; kingdom Viridiplantae; phylum Streptophyta; class Magnoliopsida; order Poales; family Poaceae; genus Triticum; species Triticum urartu. Next base: position 18,135 of record NW_028259536.1, on the reverse strand, counting down.
AACGTTACGAATCTACCACTGATCCCGAGGGCAAGTATGAAAAAGAGAGTCAAGCAAGGTTGGATTCGTATGTTCCATTTGAGTAAGCCTCTGATGCCCTGCGCACATAGCTTCTTGCATGCCCGATGGCAGGACAGATCTCCCAACCTGGAGTATATTCCCGGCCCCGTAGCTTAGCTTAAGATCTTCGTATTTCAAGTCCACCGGCATGGGACCTGACCTTGGGAATAAGCCCCGCCCTGTCCTCTAAGATATGAGATCCACCCACACCCAAACCTGGAAAAGCGGCAGGCTCTAGTCGAACTCCATACCAGAAGAGAAGAGAACCCTTTCCGTTGGAAGAAAGAGAAAAGGGGCCGGGCTATGCACTTCAAGAGAACCAACCCAAGAAGCACTCAATAAACTATTATATATAGTCCTGGCCAAGAGAAGGCCACCAGATCAAGCTAGCAGGAATGGGTACTACAGCACCAAGAAAGATCGATGGAAAGGGATATGAAACTATTTTAGATGCACGCTCTAGCTCTAAAGCAAGCTTATACGCACTCATAAAGGTGCCGTCTAGTGCCGTGAAGATAAACCGATTCTCTGACCATCCCTCGAGATAGCCTTTGATTCTCTTTAAGGATCCGGGAGCCATATAAGGATGAGTTAGCCGTAGGATATGATTCCTTCTTGGGAAGGGAATAAGGGGATCGAGAATGATGCTGCAAACAAGATAAGGGATTCACCAAGGCAGTATTACTATGGAAATGGTATAGAGCTAGCCCAGAAAAGAGAATCCATGGCATGGCTATTCACTCAATCAAAAGAGAAGGTCATAATCTGGAAACTATTCCAACACAGAAGGGTTCTACGCTAGGAATCACTAAACTAGACGAGCACTTCTCAAGTGCCAGCTAGGAAACTGTCTGTACTGTAAACCAACCTTGTCCCCACCCGTAGAGAACTTTTAGTAGATGGAAGCGAGCTCCCTAGTCCTATTCGACCCACTTGGAATTCCCTTATGTGAATCATTCATGTAGCATTGATATACGAGAATTCGAGATTGCTCCACCGGGCCTGACTAGTAAATACAGTATACGGGGAAGAGAGTCTTCTGAACCTGAAACCTATGAAGCAAGGAAATCACTCTACTCTGCAAGCTATTCCACTGGAAAGGACAGGTTTCTAAAGGAATGGGATTAGTACTACTTAATTAAGGAAGGGATGAGTGCTGTCTTCCAGGCGGGGGTTCTAGCAACTAAAGCAGTGGAAATGTTCTCGTTCTCTCATGCTTCAAAGCAAAGAGTTGTGCCTGGCATTCCCATTTGTCTCTCTCTGTCGAAAGCTAGGTCAAAGGTGCCTGTGCTCGAAATGCAACATCACTCACTTGGTCTAGTGGGTCGGGGTTCATCAAGCTTTTCATCTCCTGAAGCCACAAGTCTAGTATAGAATCTGCTCTTTAAGGTCGAGAATCTGCTCTAGAAGGTCGATTAGGCCTTGTCATCATGTCATCGCACTCCACTGGTATCAAAGTTCTCGGCCCTTTTCTTATATTACTTTAATTATATTATAGAAGTGTGCCCGGTCTTGTCTCAGCATTCGAGGTTGGATGTGTTTCCTCAGTCATCGTTCGAGGAAAGCAGAGGCCCTCGCGGAAAGATCAAAGAAAATGAAAAGCACAGCCGCCTCTACCTAGAGCAAAGAAGCTTTGCCAGTCTTATCACCGGATTAACCATAATCAGCTTGAAGGTCCTTACTCTCAAATCGGATATCTCTTTCGTTCACAAGAATTGCTTATTATGTATGATTTGTGATTTGAAATTCTTTCTATTTACTATTTTGATGGAATTCATGAACGAGTAGATCAAAGAAAAGAAAGCAAAGCATTCACTCCTAAACTAAAGAACTAATCTACTGAGCTAGCCTCCCGTTATGCGCCAATGCTTGAACAGGACCGTTGACCTTTACCAAGCCAGTTTCCTATAGTTGACCGATACAGTTCGCAAGGCGGATGTGACCGATGGATTTGAAGAAGGAACTCATTTTTTTACTGATTCTGACCGTTTACCAGAAGAGCGGTATGGTTCAGAAGAGGTACTCATAATACAGATATCGTTTAACGAATTGCCCGATCGATTACCAATTCATTAAGCCTACCTATACCTCCTAAGGTTCCAGCCTACCTGTCAACCTGCTCTGACATACCCTTCTAGCTCACTTGAAAGGAGAGTTGTTGCTACTGTATGAAAGTCTCGATTAAAGAAAGGGATAAAAAGACATACATTCACTCGGTTTTAGCGTAGTTTTTATGTTTCCTTCCATTCATAAGAAGAAAGAGGTTATCTTTTAGCTCCGGGTCCGACTTATAAATAGGGTACTTGACCTTAGGATCGAATCAGGCTCTCCTTGGGATAAGCCAGAGAATGGATCAGCCGGGCGAAGTAAGTGATAGGATCTCCAGGATTCTAAATTCCATGCCCGGGGAAGTCTAAGAGGATAAAGGAGGATGTTCCCTGCAGGGCATTTCGCGGGGTTAGGATGTGCATGTTTACCAAATGAGCGGAAGACTTGACGCGAGCCAATGAAGCGCTGCTAAGGCGCTCCGGCTTTCCCCTGTTGAGTCGCTCTTTCCTGACCTTCTAAGTGAGTTCTAGCTTGAGCTGGCATAGTTTGTTCCGCTTGTAGGCCAAGGTTGAGAATCCATACGGAATGGACGAGGAATAAGAGTGCTCTTGGCATCCAGCTACTTTCAAATCTCTATACTTTACTACAACTAGATTTGACTAAGGAGAGGTGTGAGCCTCAATGCCAAGGAAGCAGGGCAAAGATGAACCCGTTAGCGTATAGGAACTACAGCATATGAAAGTTGGGTGGATACTCCTATTTAATTGGTTTAACCAGAAACAGAGGATAGGATTCGAAAAGTCAACCGGAAACCGAGCCCTAACCTTTAATTGAGTTCAATACCCCTACTACTAGTATTGGCGTGGGTTCGTATGTATACATTCGTATTGGCTTAGCGGTGCACTTCGTATCCCGCCACATCCGATCCTTTGCTTTGCTTCCTTCTTACTTTTATGATTTTATTGACTACTCTTGTGCAGCTGGGATATAGTGAGTTGAGAAAGGAGATAGTGAAACTTAACTAGTCTTTGTCATGGAAGGGAGCAACTTCTCTCGAGTACGTACAGTACTGAGGATTTACGAATAGGCTAACGTTACCAGTACATAGTGGATCTATGATAGTGATGTATGGACCACACCAACCTCTCTTTCTAGCCGTAATCGATAAGAAAGGAAGAAATCTCATGGCATGTGAAAGCAATAAATCTATAATAAAATAGGTAAAGAAAGGCAAATACTCCGGGGTAATTGGCTTATACCACAATGTTACTCTGACAGGATCCTTGACAAAATAGTCTTGGCTTGTAACCCAGTATTTATTGGACAATATAACTGGCTGCTGAATACGCGCGGCTATCCTGCTAATACTGGCAACCAAAGACATGAGGTTCTTCATACCAGCATAATCATTCTCCCAGTATTGGAAACATACTTTTGTAATAACATGAATGTCTTTAATCTCTGTGTACCTTCCTATTTGCTCTGTCAGCTCATTAGCTGCTGCAAATATTTCTTAGCTATTAGATCCTCTTTCTTCATGGTAGAACTCCAAGACAGATGATAGCTCTTGCTTGTCTTCATGAAAAAGTGCAGAAGCCTGTATCAATGAAGAGTAGGCCGGTACCAGCAGAAGATAGTAAATAGTGTTTTTGTTAGCCACTGCACTCACACTGTTCGTTCGGAAAGTAAGTCCTCCTAAAGATTGTTCTCCCCAACCCAAGTTCAAGACGACCTACCTAAGAGTACAAAAGATGGACAACCAAAAAGCGAGTAACGAGTAAGAGAGCGGCGGGTGACTAGCCCTACCCTCCGTCTTCCTTAGAAAGATAGGTTGGTACCTCTGCCTGTGAAAAGAAGAGAGAGACCACTTTAAGAAAGGCTGTCCACAAAAGAAGTTGCTCAAGCAAAGACTGTTCGTAAGTTCGTTACCAAAAGCAGAGTGAAAGGGGTTAGTAGCTAAGGGATAATAAAGAACTTTCGAAGGAAAGCGAGACAAAGGCGTATACTGTGTTCCGATAGCTGGTAACCAATACGCGGCCCCTATTGATTCTTACAGAAATCCTGTGAAAAGAAGTGTTCTCTTTCTCCAGCGAAAAGAACAGTCTCGCAGGAAGATCAAAATACTTACTATATGTGCGTTTATGTATCAACTCTTATATAGTCTAGTTTTCCCGCCCTATCTAGAGAAGGAATCAATTCCCCTTTTTGAATGTACAAAAATTGGTAGAGCTCAGCATGTCTGGAAGCACGGGAGAACGCTCTTCTGCTTATATTATTACCAGTATTCGATACTGGGTTATTCATAGCATTACTATACCTTCCTTATTCATTGCGGGTTGGTTATTCGTCAGCCCGGCTTTCACTTGGAAAAATAGGAGATTTAGTTCCACGCTTTGATTGGTAGCAGAAGGGAGGGCGCGTTGCCAGCCTTCATTTTTCTTGGATATTAAACACTAAATGAAATGCAAATGCATATGAGAGAACTTCAAACTACTTTACTTATTTGCAACAGCAAGCTGAATAATAGAATAAATAAGCAAGGAAGGAAAGAAAGAATAGGGTTGTCGCTGATACGCTGTTTTTTGGATTAGATGTCGCAATATCGGTTGTAGTATTTCCGCTCTTTCTATAAGCTAAGAGAGATGTCGCATAATCGGTTGTTCATGATCTTATAATTCATGGACCAAAGTCGCAAATCGCTTGTTCTCATTCAAGCATGAGTTCGTTCAAAGTCGGCAAGGGGAATCAGAGAAAGGGCTGTTTAGTCAACAATCATGACCATGGGAACATTTGTTCGCTTTCTAGGTACCCCCGGATCTACTAGTCATCGCCTTTGAGCTGGGAAAAGCATTTACCCTGAGTCGGCTATTCCTGATTCAGAAAGGAAAGGTATGTGGGTAGACATTGAGTTAGAGATTGAATGAAGGGGCACACTAGAGAAAAGCAAGGACAAGTAGCTAGTTGACTAACGCTTTCGAGCACGTACGCTGGCGCTCTTTGATAGAGCATTATCTACAACCCTGAAGCGAACTATGAAAAAGAAATCTAGCAGTCTCTTCCAGCAATGAATTGTAGCAGGGCTTGGTCTCGAAAGGTATAGATACCACCAGAAGCTTGGAAAGAAGAAGGAATGTCGACCTACCGCTCCGTGGGCTTTGAACCTTGCTTTTCTGTAAAATTCTCAGACGCTATAGCTGTGTAAAAACAGTACTCGATTTCTCACTAGAAAAAACAACAGTCTTTATTGTTGTGTGCATATTAGTCACTGATTATAGCTTTGAATAGGACAAACTACTTTAGTAACTCTGGACTATTGCTTGAAACAAGCGTTGAAGCAATGGAAAGAAGCGAACGGTTAAGCTAATGCAGCAAGAAAAGGGATGCAGCAAGTGTCCAAAAATCGGATATGCCCGGTGAAAATTATAAACAAGGCTGAGGAAGGATTTCGTACTGCCACAATGCTCTTGATAGAAGGAAGCATGAATACCGAAGGCCTACCTAGTTGAAATAGGAACAGCTATGGAAGTCCTCGGCCAAACGAATATTTCACGGAAAGCCGACAAGGGATTTTCTTAATAACTGGGCGCTTTGATTCTTTGGAACAACTCGATGAATTTAGTAGATCTTTTTAGGAGGCCTTCCATGACCATAGATCGAACCTATCCCATTTTGACAGTACGATGGTTAGCTGTTCACGGATTAGCTGTACTGGAATGACAACACATATGAGAATCTGTACACGATACAGAATAACGACACGACACGCAATCTTATGACTACAGTATGGCCTTCATCTTTGACAGCAATCATGACAGGCCGCGGTATTAGCGTTAGAGAAAGGAAAGGACTTGAGGTCCGTCCACCTACAACTAATAAAGCTCCGCCTTTGGGGACTACTACAACAGATAGGCATTTGAAGGACCAAACCACCTACTGAGGACTTTGACACCCAGCCCTTAAGAAGCAGAATCTACAACTTTGGGATACGTATTTACAGACTGCAAAAGATAGATACAATGCTGTTACCCACCATGCATGCAAATCTTAGTTCTATGGACTACTAGTACCAGGAACGTCATCTACTACTGCGAAACTCCCGGGGGACGCTTTTCTAACTGGTTTAGCCTCTAGAGTGGGGAGGAAGAACACCCTCTAGACCAGGATAACTTACTAATTCAATTGACAAAGCGTCCTATTTGCTAGATTTCTAGTCGTTAGCTCTTAGTGAAGACGAATTGCTATCATCTGCGGGCGGCCCTCATTATTGAATTTATCCGCCTTCGATGCAACCAAATTCACTATTGACTTACGAGTTTATGCATGCTTCATTCCTATATCGGCATGTATTATCCGTAGGCTGGTTGTGAGACATCTTCCTCTTAGTGCTACAAATGGCTTCTTCCTTAGTTCTTTATAGCTCTTTCACCTCTTTTAGACTCTTTGCAATGTTTAGTGCGGGGAACTCTACACTATTGTACTCAGATGCTATTCCTTCAAGAAAGTATCGGAAAGCAAAAAGGGACTCGTTCACCGTATCGCGTCCAATACAGCTATGCCACAAGTTGACCTAACCAACTGGTAAACAAAACCCAAGTTAACGGATCGACCTAGGAATAGGATGAATAGAACCATTGAATCGTCACCCAATGGAGCAGAGAGCCTTCCTTTAAGAAAGAAATAACTCCCTACAACAACCGTGTTTCGAAACTCGATTCATTATCATACGATAAATTGCATGACAAGAACCTTCATTCCTACAGAGAGGTTGAAGCTAAGTTTCAAGACCTAGTACGGGCAAAGCGCAGTTCAAAACCGAAAGGATCAAAGAAAAGGGAATATCACGAAGGTAAGCACATTCTATTTTTCTTAATTGACAAAGCAAAGGGAGTTATCAACCCTTTTTTCCGAAACCCTATAACGGCTAGTTCCCAATGCTCGGCTTCCTACCTCCTCTAACAAAATCAAAGGTAATATCCTCCGTTTTCCAAGAAGATAAGTTCTACGGCAAAGGATGTCAACGGAACAGTTTCGGCAAAGGCAAAGCAATGGCATGTTTCGGCGTATAAAGCTAAGAACGAGAATAGCCTACTGCCTCCACTCGGAAAAGGCAAAGGTATCCAGTATAGGATATCGATGAACGGAGGACAAGGAAAGCAGGCAAGGTGAACCTCCTTTGCCAAAGCCCTTTTGAAATACCTTCTTTTTGAACCTTTAGAAAATACCTGCTAGCTATCCCTAGTTTTGTTTAACCAGCTTTCCCCCTTTGCTTGCCAACCAACCGAGAACCAACTTCCTTGTTTTCTTATCCTTGCTTCCGGGTCTTTCCAGTTTTGCAATCCTATCTTTTCAACTATCCGTATCCTCGGCAACCCCTAGACCGGTACCTGCTTCCTTCTTTATTTTCCTTGCTTCCAGAAATACCTACCTTCAAAAGCAAAACCTACTTCCTTTACCAACAAGGGCACGGCTTCCGAAACCCCCTCTCCTCGGCCCGGGATAGCGATAGACGTACGAATTCAATCAATGGCGATAATGTCATCCCCTTTCCTTAGATATAAAAGAATCATTCTGAGCGAGTCCATAAGAAGCGACCCGCTTTTTCATCGGTTCCGGGGGAAGACCAAAGATCTTGCGCGACCGGTCCGCCAGAAAAACTAAAAAGAGAAAGAGAGGTATGCACTGTGAAGGAAGCCCTCTGACCCACTCTTCCTTCCCCCTACCTACCATAAGGTAAGTAGGGGCCTCGGCATCTCTATTTCCTGAGAAACCTACTAAAACTACTTCGAGAAACCTACCAATTCGAGAAACAATACAAACCTACCAAAAAAACTAATTAATTACTAGCCCCCCCTTTTGGGTGGCTTCCACTGCTTGTGCGAGTGAGAAATGATATTTCGGATATCCTTGGGCTCCAAGATCTCGAGCAGAGAAAAGTCCCGGGGGAACGTGCGTACCATGAATAGGATCTCCCCAGGTTCAGGAATGAAAGAAGTGAGTCTATCTTGCACCTTAAACCAGGGAAATCCTATATTCAGAGCACAAAATCCACTTTTGAAAGGTTTCTTTGTAATTGTCAGGCGGTCCCCCGCCCCGGAGGAGAAGCTTCTTCTATGGCTATGGCCATTCAATCTTGTGAACTAATCGAGACCGAAATTGGATAAAGAGATACAAAAGGAGAGGAATACCCAATCGATGAAAGAACATGAAACCTTCTGTTTCTATAGAGGTACGGGAAACGGTTGGGGCAATAAAGTAGGTGAAGTGGTTGGATTTTGCGAGCTGTTCCAACCACTGCTGGATGTGATTCCAAGAGCCGAACGAGAATGAATACCACACAGAAGAGTCAAGACCGGGCTCCCTAATAGAATGTTTAACCGATCCATTCCGGATCGATCGAATTGGTACGGAAGTTGTAACATGGGAAAAGCACAGAAAACACGACTTATTTGAATAACCCGGTGACCTACCAATTGTAGAAGTAGGATTTTTGGCAAGCAATAAGCACTTAAATAATACAATTCGAGTGTACCAGATTCTTTATCATTTCGAGGAAAAGGTTCGGGAGGAAAGGGAAACAACAGAGGGATCCGAATCGAACCTAAATGGGAATGACATGAAAAATCTTTTTCAAAACCTATCATTAAGGGCGTGACGACGATATACGAGAGGAATAAAAAAAAACTCGTGATTGGTGTGGAGGGGAAGATCTGCTTATGAAATTGTTCAAGAAAGAGTCGTCTCATTTCCTTACTTCTGCGTTCTTTCGAATTCATTCACTTCGACGGCTGGCGCTACGCTAGCTTTGCATGATTAGCTCCGACAGAACAGGTACTGCATTTCCTTAGTTGGATCCGCTCTTTCTCTCTCGTGCAGTTGTTGCTTCCGGCTATTTATTCAGTCGTCAATCAGCATTGATCCGGGTAGTTAGTCAGTCTCTCTCTTTTTGCCCGTCCTTCTCTATCTATGAAATTCCTAATTCAGGGAGTTCGCTTTCCAATATCTAAATGTTCATGCAAAGCAACAAACGAAATGCAAGAACTGTCACGCAGAAGTCACACAGTATGCTGATCGTTCTGAAATGAATAAAAAGTATGGGATTTCATAAGAGATTCATACATAGAGATCTAAACTCATGGAAGGGCCCGGCCAGCAAACGAGATCTCTTACATCCAAAGGACCATGCCAATCGAAGATGAACCATTCACCGAGCCGAGTATGTGCAAGACAAGACACGGCTAGATAAGTCAAATAGAAGATATTGCTTTTACACGAGCAACTCTTTTCTTCATGTGGGTACAGCCCACTTTTCCTTTGATGAAATGCGAACACAAACTTCAGGCATCCAAGAAAGAAGTCAAGATCGAAATCGAAGCATTGTCATTGGGTTGAAGATCAATTCATATCGACAAGACTTTCCATTCATCTTTTTGTTGATATTTGGATTCCGTTTTCAAATAAAGTCATCTTGTAGTTAGAAATCACCTTTAGAATCATCAGCCTCTGTCCCTACACTGACTCGCTTATCCGGGATCGATCCTCACTACGGTCCTTTATTTCGAAACGAGGATAGGTCTCTCGCGGAACGAGGTGTAGATTGAGAAGAAAGATGAGCGTATGGTCATACTCACTCGGGTTCAAACTTATTTTGCAGGGAGAAATGGGTACATGCCTGTAGATCTTCTTCTCACAGCGAGCACTTGATTACGGAGCCTGATTCTATATATTATTTATGGATTATTATAGAATCTATCTTTTTCTGCAAATCATAGTGGGAATCCTATTACCGATACCTAAACGTTTTCTTTGTCGAAACAGAAAGGAGGGAAATTGGATAACCGACGACACGAGTTTCCGTTCAACGTTCCGCTTCGCTCCACTGTTAGATAGGCAATTCAATAGTTACCGACGAAAGGAGTTCCCTTCTCTTGGCCAATTGACGTTCTGCTTCAATAAGTCATGACCTTCACTCTCCTCAAGTGAGGAGGGCATATTGTTTGACCAACGAAAGCCTCACTAGTTCCTTCTTCCCGTTCACTATTCCCGTAGCCTGATACGAGTTATTAGTTCGTGTCTCCTTGTTCTTGGAAGAACCGAAGGTTCATTCGCGGCACTCGTAGACATAGTTGTATTTCAGACCCTCTTCTTTCCCTAAAAAGCTAATAAATCAAAACAAGAGAAAAGCAGAAGCGAAAGCTCGAGTCGAAGAGTGGAGGTCGCTCGGTAACTCGAGTCGATCAGTCCCATTCATTCTTGCCCGAAACAAGTGGGCTATTCATTCCGGTGCCACCTTTGTTCAATCGAGTCCATGTTCTCTATTTCCCAAAACCCATTCGTTCACCGACCCGTGGACCAGAGTTTAAAGCTTGGAATTGAGCTTTCTAGCTTTCTTTAGTACAATCTTTTTGCGAGAGCAACCCCGGGTTCGTTCCTAAGACTACACTCACAGCTTTCTCTGTTCATGTTCCGGCATAGGAGATCTAGTGGTAGGATAGGGGACAGAGCTTTAGGGCTGCAGTAAACCTCATATGCGCGTGGCTCATCATAAGGACCTTAGCCTGATGTCCTACCCAAAGACTTCAAAGGTAGTCACAGGGACAACCTTTCCGAGTTCTAACTTCCAAACCTATAACTTGGTTTGCTTGCCTGCTTCCTATCTGACCTATCAATCAAAGAAATGTTCTAGTTCCGCGATACGAGCTTGACTGTCGCTCTGAGACAGTAGATTTCTTGGTTGGGGGTCCCTTTATCAAAGGCTCCCTTCCCTACTGATCATACAACAAATGAAGGTGGTTAGAAAGATGGCACATCGATCTTCTGTACACCCTGTTCGTGCTGCGGAACGCAGAAAATCCGCCTTCCTTGGAAAAAAAATTCCTGACTCCGAAGTATCAAAGGAGACTTGGGTGGCGCCTTCTGAAGAGCCCTTCATTCTGCGACTCAGATAGGCTAGGATTCGTGTCTCAGCCGGAAGGGGTCGTAGGACTGACTCAGACAAAGCGTTAGAAGTACGATCTCCGAATCTATAAGCTTTGGCCTGCCTTCTTCCCTTATCTAATCTCTTAGGTAATAAGAAAGTGGTGTTAATTGTCACGCTAAGGAGCTGACCAGTGACATTTCTGTCTCAATTGAAGTCAACCTTACTATACTCGCTTGTAGGAGATCATCGCTCAGAAGGGCGTTCTTTCGCTAGAAAAACAAGAGTTTGAAGATCACCCAACCCACGAAAAGGTCAGAACTCTCGATCTAGCCCCACTTTCTATAGCAATTTATCGACATGTTGTTTCGAATGTCCTTGAAAAGGCCTACACACATACCCTGCCACTCGATGTGTAGTGGGTTTGTTCAGTAGAGATGGGTAGAGCGCACAAGTATTGGAAGGAAAGTTTCACCCTTCTTAAAAGAGAAAAAGTCTGTATTGAACTATGATTTGAATTCCTTTCTTATTAGTTTCCAAGTGCAAAATGTTCATTGCCTTGATCAGAGCCTTTAAGCCTTTTAGAAGCGAGCATTTCCGCAGCTTCTATTTTTCCTAAAGCTAATGAACCGAATGGAAGAGAAAAACTTGGAATAAATAATAAAGAAGGAACCAACAAGAAAATACAGAATTGTTCCAACCTCGGCTCGGGGTCTGTCTGGAAATGGAAAATAGTTCTCTCTCTCATCTGGTCTCGCCACAGTGACAAGAAAAACAAGTGAATAATTGGAATAGAACGCAATCGTCAACCAAAATCGGGTAGGATGTATTATAAAAGAAAGCCTTGCCTCACTCGCAAGTGAGGACCTCACCCCTCCTTCCTCATTTATTGAGAATGGAAAAAGACAATGTTCATTGCTTCCTCAAAACAAGAGTTCCACGGGCGGCTGCTCCTGAACGAGCTGCTCATGCTCAAACTGATCAACATAAAGTGGAAAGTGTAGTAGAGATATTACTCGCAGTATGAGAAGGAAGAGAAGATCTAACCTCTCTACTTGACACCTCTGAACCAACTTCATTCCTAGCTAAAACAGGAAAGCTGAAAGTACTCAAGCTTCAAACTCCTTGCTAACAGCCCTACCGATAAAAGGAATAATGCTTCAAGGACTATATGACTAGCTCTTATACGAGTTCCTGGTAAACCACTACTTGCGTAAAGTACTCCGCTCGCTCCCCTGCTCGTTCAAAGTATTCCACTCGCTAGGATCTTAGTAAATAAGCTTGCTCCTTACCTTTCCTTCCTAGCTTTGAGAGCAATACTACCTGTAATAACACAATGAACTTATCCTACTTAGGGAACAGGCTGGCATAAAGGGCAAAAGAGAAAGAGTTACACCCGTGAGAAAACCAGGTGGTGTTACTTTCCTGCTTCCACCTGAACCTGCTTGCAGGCCTTATAGAAAAGTCTTGTATAAGATAACTAGCTTGACAACAGGAATTCTCTAACTTACTTGTAGATAACGAACTTGCTGAAGGAGGTTAAGATAGTTTTCCGTTAATGGGGAGAGAGAAAAAGAGTCCTCGCTTTCATAATCGGTAATCAGAGTCCAGGCTTCCTACACCCATATTTTACGACAACCTATGAACCGACTAACTCAACAGCTGGCCTTAGAGAAACTGTCCTAACTTATCCAAGTAGTCCTAATAAATGGCCATGATGAAATACTCTTCCTTTCCCTGCGGCACTCGCTTGAAGGACTCGAAAGCTGACTAATGCTGATAGGAAGAACTTTCAAAGTTCTCGTTAGTCCTTTCATTGAAGCTAGTGACATCATCTGACTCTATCAATTCATTTCTATCTTCTTTTTCTTTCATTTATCTCTTTCCTATCTATACAGTGTATTACCCCAAAAGATAGTGAGTTAAGCAAGCATGTGGGAAGTAGCGAGCAGGGTGAGGCGGCGGCTTGTAGAAAATCCTCAATATCTATATCGGAGTCAGCATCCGTTTTTGTTTGAGTTTTCGCTGTTAGCTTACGTCCTTTTAGCTAGTTCGACGTGTTTTCATTAGTCCTTCAAGCAAGTGAGCCAGTCGCGGTAGGTCTTTTTAGCCTTTAAGTAGTAGTCCTGTTCGAAAGATAGTTATCATAGTGAAGTGAGTTATTACAGTTTTTTCGAGTTTCTTGAAGGCCAGGCAGTCAGCCAAGGAAGGAAGTTATGGTGTGGAAGTCTTCTAGTCTGTCTTCCCCTTCAAGCTCTCGAGTACACTAGGGGAGAGGTATCGAAAGTCAAAGTATAAATCAAAGTGAAAGTAAGAAGTATAAGTAGTAGGCTATCGATTAGGTTTTTCTACTTAATTAAGCTGCTTATGCAAAGTTTTAGAATTTGTTCACATAGGCAGCGTGATTGGGGCATATTTGTTGCTTCCCAAGGTAGTTAGTTCACCACACAGGCATGTTAGTACTAAACTGCAGAAAACTATTAAGTCATCCAATTCATGCCGCATTGCAAGATTACTCTACCACTCTATAAATGGTATATAGATAAGTGTCTTCACTTCATCAAATGAAAATCAAAGAAATTGAGTACTAACACGTATTGCTATGGATGCTGCAAACAGGCTTTCGGCAGCAATTCCAGAAAAAAGGAATAGGTGTTTTAGCCAGGTCATCAAATCAGGGGGATATGCCAAGAAGAAATCCATGGAAATCAGCATTCCAAGAACAATAAGTTGGCACTTTCTTTCATATATAAACTATTTATTGAGGAAAAGATATGAAAAACTAGAGTGGAATCGATTGAATGCACTATCGTTATGCTTTGGCCAACCCTCTTTTCCAAGTTCCTCTTGTTTATCCAATCTGTATTCCAATCAGAAATCCAAGGTAAGATCAAGCCAAAGGGGAATCTAGGTACCGTTGACCCAGGGAAATCAAGTATCAAAGGACCGGGCAATAGGTTTATGACTGAACTGAAACTAGAGCAGGGAATAGCAGGATGCCTATGTTTCCAATACAGAAATCCTTAACAGAACAGAGCACAGACAATAGGGCCAACTATTGATCTTACTTTCCTCAATAAATAGTTTGGATTGGATAAACAATCCTACTTTCATTCCAATCATAAAACAAGGGAAAAGATCAAGGGAGAAAACCCTTCCAAGAAAACTAGTAACCAAACCCTGACGAACTTGCATTTGTTGAGCGAAAAGAAGAGTTCAACAGGAAGAACGTATGAAGAGATTGAGATGTTTGGATCTTGGCTAAATTTATAAGCGAAGAATGCACGTGAAGTATTCAAGGTACATTCGACTATATCTCATTCTATAGAAACCATTTCTCAATCTATAGAAACCATTTGCTTTAGGTAGACGTGATGGTACTTCCACTATTTTGGCATCTTATGGAACCCAATTCGAGATATATAAACTAGATCCTTGTTATTAGAATGATGATCTCTTGGCTATGACTGAGTCATATATTAATGGAAATGGTTTTCTCCTCCGAAAGTCCAAGTTGAGTCCAAGTAGTGGCAAACTAGAATCCTTCTTTTCTTTTCCCTTCGTGGTTAGTTTCAGTTCAAATGACGAATTGAGACAGAAACCAATGGATTCCTGTGGCTGGGGGATCCTATGTCTATAGATAGATTCAAGTACCATTCTATACCCCTTCCCTAGCGCCCTATAGACCTGTTTTGCTAGTGGGTCCTACTTAGCTGGTCGGCCTAGGGGGGATGCAATTCAAGAGACAAGTTCTACAAGTTCTCATGGCCGAGATCCCCGTATTGGTAACGGGGCTGGTGCTGACTCGTTCAGAGAACAGACCCCGATGTTCTTGGGAAGAAAGAGAGAAGGACGGCCCTGTAAGGGAGATCCTGTGTTGGAAGATATTGGTGGGTGTCATCTCGTTCAATTCTGGGTCAAATGACAAGAGGGCCGTTCAAGCAGATTAGAAGTAGATGTTGTTGAGAAAAGGTCAAAGTGCCACTATGGAGGTCGGAACAAGCGTCTACCTACCAAGTGAATTGTGATTGAAATGACGATGGCAACAGGTTGAGCTCTATCCACTGAATTGAATCCATCGATGCGGTAAAGGACAGAGCAGAAACAAATCCTCCATTTCCCTGCCTTGCGACCGAACAAAGAAGAAATGCTAGAGTGAGGAGACCTGTTGGTTGACCAACTGAAGGAAACGACGCCTCTCCTGCTTTGCTTACTTTTGGCCAGCATTCGTCTTCGGCTTACAGTAGCGTTTGCAGCTCTATTGAAATCGAATTTCTATGTCCGTCCATAAAAAGCATCAACTTCTAGTGCCGCCATCCACCACAAGAGTAGGTAACCTGCTCGCTCTTTTCTCTATTGGGGGATCCTAGGTATATCTTCCAACTCTCCTTCCTGCACACTGGCATACAAAGCAGCCTCATAAACTGCATTTTGTAACTGAACCTCCACAGTTTTCAAACCTAAGGGTGGATCAAAAGGCACCGGTATTCTCTAATCTAACTTGAATTCAGATCAATAATCAAGGGGCACAAGAAGAAGGCAAGAGCGCGGTTCCGGCTAAAACCAACTCTGCGAGGAAAGCAGAACTCAGCGGTGACTGATCCGCTCGAACCACACTACTTACTTAGGCTCACTTACGAGAGCTCCCCTGACTCTGATCTCTGATCTAGTAGATGCGAGAAATCAATCCAACTCCATCTGATCTTATGATCTTTGCAGAGGACAAAGGTACTAGGGATATTTCCTCCATTTATATTCGTAAGAAAGAACTCCCACTATTCGTTTGTATCAGCCGGGTCTTGGTGAATCAAAAAAAGGCGTAGATAATGCCGCATTGCTTTTGAGTTCGATTTGAACTAACTAGTTTCCACGGTTCTCCAGGAACCTACCGTTTGTTTGGAGTATAGCCAAGTGGTAAGGCATCGGTTTTTGGTATCGGCATGCAAAGGTTCGAATCCTTTTACTCCAGATTATGAAGACCCGATCGATTTGTCAAGAACGAGCTAACAACTACAGGGGAAGCGGCTCAGTATCAACATACCACCTGCCCGTCTTATCAATGACAATCATCCGTTTGGATGAGGCCATTCTAAGGGTTGTTTAGGATTGGTATCTGCTCTCTTCCCACGGAGTTCTTGTCCCCATGACCAGTATCAGCAGAGGCAAGACCTGTAAGCATCAAGCCAGCCAAGAAGTAGAAGTTGGTAAAGATGGCACAAACAAAAGAAGAAAGGAACTTGGTTGGTGATCTTACATACGGGAGGCCTTCTATAGAGTGAGGCAAATAGCGATTTTGCTATAGATACTGGGATCAGAAAATGGTAGTGGATGTGGACGCCGAACAGGTGGCACGAAATGCTCGTTCAACGGACGGAGTCATACCACCGCCTCCTCCTGCAAACGAGCAAGTTCTAAGCTTTATCGATCTTCTCCGGCTCACGAAACTCTGGTCTAATGCCCGCCTTTAGAAAGGACCTGTTTCTTCCTATTATTCATATCCGCTAGGGGTACGAAGGAGAAGGAGACCGGATGCGTTAAGCTAGTTGGTAAGAGTTCTTGTCATTATTGATAGTGGCCCTAGAGAAAGAGCTTACGCTGATTGTTCTAACTTCATTCATATTTGATTCCGCAACTGAGACCTTTTCCACATCTGTGCCAGGAGGGCAAGCGGTCAAAGCAGAAAGGGTTCTCGCTTCTCGTCTGGAAGGACACCAAATGGACCAAAATCCTATCGATCTTTCCTTACGACTCGACTTCAAAAAAAAGGCCGCAGAGGGCTAAAGGCAGTATCTTTAGTCTACCCAACTCCCTTGCTGCCTATTTCCTTTTATACGGTCATTCCGTGGGGCCACAAGCACCATCAATTGCATTATCCCCGGTACCACACATCACTCCAATCAGAATAAGCGGGAATGCTGGTTGGAAAGACAGAGAAATAGAATAATGAGAATCATATGGTCTGCTTGGGAAGATAAGCGAAGAAAGCTCTAAGGTTTCCCTTCCTGCATTCAGAGCTTATCAATTCGTCCCACGCTATATAGTGAAGCAAAGCTATCTATAAATCGAGCATATCTTTTATCCGGAAGGTAGTGGGCTTTCACCCGTACTCGCCCTTCCACTTCACACTTACTAAATTAGGCTGAGTGTATGCGCACATGAAAACAAACAGAAAACGAGTGAGCACTTTCTTTCTATAGACAACGGTCAAGTCTGCGATCAAACAGTGATGAAAAGAATTCTCAAATCATTCGCGGATGGACGTGAAAGAAGGAAGAACCAAATGGCACTGCTTCCTCAAAGCGAGCTTCGGGTACCCGATCAAGGGACTAATGAAACACCAGTACATGTCATACAGAAGCTCCACTCATCCCTCCGCCAGCCCAACCTAAGTTTCTATCGGACTGAGCTATTCTTCAATCCAGTGCCCTAATCCTTTCGAACTTGGGTCCAGAAAATAGTGCTATTGTACAACCTGGGGGAAGTCAAAGCACATTCTAAGTGGGCCGCATGGGTCGCCCTTTCACCTCATTCTTTTCCGTTTCCACGCTCTGAAACCGGTTCTTTCACTTCAATCTCTCTCATAATCAGCTGAGATATGATGCTGTTTCATCCTAGAATTTTGAGAAATCCCTTGTTGGCTGGGACGGACCCTTAGTATAAGATAAGTCAACACAACAGGTTGTGTCAGTTTCTCAAAAGACATGGGCTCGCCTTTCGGGGGTGACTAGCTGCATTCATTGGTTTGCTTTCTCCACCAACTTCACAACATCCTTCGTTGATGACAGGCAAGCTCAACCACAGTTTCCGTAGTTTGGTTCAATTCATTCGGCATTTCCATTTCCAATTGGTAAGTTCTATTTTCTCCGACCCAAGGAAGAAGATCACAAGCGGGAGTCCCCTCTAGGAAGAGATGCTTTCCAAAGGCCGTACGCTACTGTTGAATGGCCAAATAGGGATTGAAACAGAGTAAATAACTAGAGTATCCCGTCGTAGTGGTAGCTGCATTTACGCGACCGGGTCCGAGCCACGGGACAAGACCAAATTGGATTGGATTTGTCACATCCGCGGATGGAAGACCGTAGATTTCTCACTTTCCCTACTCGGAGAGCACG
>NW_028259535.1:0-50327 GCF_056163025.1 Triticum urartu | reverse complement strand
TATGGAGCAATATGGATAAAAGAAAGTAAGTATTTATCCGGGAAGCCTCCGCCAAGATCCAATTTATTTAAACCCATATTAAAATTCTATCATATGAATGAAACATAGTTTGAAAAAGACGACTAAACAAGTTTGCTTAAAACTTATTTATTCTTAAATTCCACCCTCAACGGATGGCTCGAGATGATCAATCTTGAAGTGAGAAAAGAAGGATTGACTCTTCCTCAATAAATAAACTATCAACCTCCAAAAAAGTTTAATTAATTTAATTACTAGAATTAGAATTCTAGTAGTAATATATTTTTTCAGTACCAAAAACAATTAACTATAATAACTAAATAAACTATTCCAATGAAAAGATTGAAAGTTTTTGGTAGTTATAGAATTCTCGTACTTCTTCAACTCGAATACCAAAAGGAAGAAAAAAATATGACTAAGTGATTTTATAGTAGAGGCATATCCTGAATGTGCTTGATAGATCCCATTTTTTCATGAAAATAAAGATAGTCAATTTGACTGGACTTAAGACTTTATTATGTTTTCTGAGAAAGAATAAGATATCATTATTCTCTTTAATAAACTTTTGTCTCGTACGGAATACTATATGATTTCACCGTTTGTTTCATCAGAAACAATCTGGGACGGAAGGATTCGAACCTCCGAGTAACGGGACCAAAACCCGCTGCCTTACCACTTGGCCACGCCCCATTTCGGGTTTTATGCGACACTAATAAACACTAGTATGTTTATTTGTTATTCGTCAATACCATTTCAATTACATAAAAAAGGAGGGATATTCTCTTGCTAGTATTCTACACATGCGGATAATATAGAATCAAAAAAATGCATTGATCATTACATGGAATTCTATTAAGATATTATATGAAAGTCGAATTTATTCCACTCTCATTTGAGAGTGCGAATACAAGGAGGTATTTTGTGTTTGGGAAAGTCCGAAGAAAAAAGATTTTGAATCTGCCTTTTCCTTCTTTCCCTTAAAAAAATAACTCAAGAAAAATCCAATTATTTACTCTACAAGAATGAAATGCTTGTTATGCCTAATATACTTAGTTTAACCTGTATCTGTTTTAATTCTGTTCTTTATCCTACTAGTTTTTTCTTTGCCAAATTACCCGAAGCTTATGCTATTTTCAATCCAATCGTGGATATTATGCCTGTTATACCTCTATTCTTTTTTCTATTAGCCTTTGTTTGGCAAGCTGCTGTAAGTTTTCGATGAAATCTTTAGTACTCTGTATGCCAAATTGAATGATGTGTTCATTCCAAAAAAATTTTAAAATGGGTAAAAGCCGAGAAGTTTTATATTTTTATATTATGAACCTTCGATTCTAAAATTTAAATTCTTCTACATTGAATGGGTAGCTACAGCAATAAATTTGGATCAGCCTTTCTACTCCCCTGCACCTAGGTTGAGCAGGTACCTAAAGGTACCTACACAATACCTAACCACCTAACCCTATTTTTGCTATTGATAAGAGTGCTTATTATAAAAGAATTCTTGCAATTTTTTTCAAGAATTCTTTTTTGCATTTTTAGGTATAAAAAAAAACCATCCTAGTGGATCCGTGTGGTAAGGAAAAACTGGTAATCTATTCCTTAAAAAAAAATCTTGGAGATTATGTAATGCTTACTCTCAAACTTTTTGTTTATACAGTAGTGATATTCTTTGTTTCACTCTTTATCTTTGGATTCTTATCTAATGACCCAGGACGGAATCCTGGACGCGAGGAGTAAAAATTCAGTTTTTTTTTTTCTTATTGGATTTGTTTCGTACATTTATCTATGAGAAAATCCGGGGGTCAGAATTCTTTCCAATTCGAAAGTCCCAAATGATCCAAGGGAGCGGAAAGAGAGGGATTCGAACCCTCGGTACAAAAAAATTGTACAACGGATTAGCAATCCGCCGCTTTAGTCCACTCAGCCATCTCTCCACGTTCCAAAGCGAAAGGTTTCCGTGATATGATATAGGCAAGAAATAAGAAATAACGGTTGCAAAAAACCCCTTTTTTTTCTTTCAAAAGTCTATAAAAATTATATTGCCAATTCCATTTTAATTATATTCTTTTTTCTTAATGTTAATAAAAAAAGAAGAAAATTCTTGTTTTTTCTTTCTAAAAATCGATATTGGCCGAGAGACAATCAAATAGATTTTCTCTTTAGCGGGCATTTCCATATAGGACTTGTTATAATTATAATAAAACAAGCAGGTTATATAAAAAAAACGCTTTTTTTGTCGATTATTTATCAAGAAAGCAAAAAGGGTTCTTATCAAATCCACCATAAAATTGGAAAGAAGCATAAAGTAAGTAGACCTGACTCCTTTAATGATGCCTCTATCCGCTATTCTGATATATAAATTCGATGTAGATGAAATTGTATAAGCGAATTTTTTTTATTTCCTTAGACTTAGACCGCGCAAGACAAGAATTTTTCGCTATTTACGATTTCATATTCTTGTTACTAGATGTTCTATAGGAATAAGAAGAAATCGCAACTCCTTTGCGCTACACATAAAATTGGATTTCGAAGGTCCATTTTTTTTTTTCAGAATCCTCTATTATTTTAGTTCTTCCACCCATGCAATAGAGAGGGAATGGGAAAAGAAGGGTTACTTTTATTTGCATTTTTCCCTTAAAAGATAGACTTTGAAATAGGAGTCTTGGAATAATGCTGAATTCAAAGGTTTATTTCTTTCTATAGTATAAGAAAAACAATTTATTTCTATTTCTATAGTATAAGAAAAACAAATAAATAGTATAAGAAAAACAAATCGAATCAAATTCATGGATTTACCACGACCTCGGTTGTGACTGTGACTCCATAGATAAAAATGGGAAATTTCTCTCTTCGAGACCATTGAAAAAGGGCATTGAACGAGAAAGAAATCGTCCACAGATAATAAAACTATCATATGCCTTGGAAAGTGATATGAGGTGCTCGGAAATGGTTGAAGTAATTGAATAGGAGGATCACTATGACTATAGCCCTTGGTAGAATTCCTAAAGAAGAAAATGATCTATTTGATACTATGGATGACTGGTTACGAAGGGACCGTTTCGTTTTTGTAGGATGGTCTGGCCTATTGCTCTTTCCTTGTGCTTATTTCGCTTTAGGGGGTTGGTTTACAGGGACAACTTTTGTAACTTCTTGGTATACCCATGGATTGGCTAGTTCCTATTTGGAAGGTTGTAATTTCTTAACCGCAGCAGTTTCTACCCCTGCCAATAGTTTAGCACACTCTTTGTTGCTACTATGGGGGCCCGAAGCACAAGGAGATTTTACTCGTTGGTGTCAATTAGGCGGTCTATGGACTTTTGTAGCTCTCCACGGGGCTTTTGCACTAATAGGTTTCATGTTACGCCAATTTGAACTTGCTCGGTCTGTTCAATTGCGGCCTTATAATGCAATCTCATTCTCTGGTCCAATTGCTGTTTTTGTTTCTGTATTCCTTATTTATCCACTGGGGCAATCTGGTTGGTTCTTTGCGCCGAGTTTTGGCGTAGCAGCGATATTTCGATTCATCCTTTTCTTCCAAGGATTTCATAATTGGACGTTGAACCCATTTCATATGATGGGAGTTGCCGGAGTATTAGGTGCGGCTCTGCTATGCGCTATTCATGGAGCGACCGTAGAAAACACTCTATTTGAGGACGGTGATGGTGCAAATACCTTCCGTGCTTTTAACCCAACTCAAGCTGAAGAAACTTATTCAATGGTCACTGCTAACCGCTTTTGGTCCCAAATCTTTGGTGTTGCTTTTTCCAATAAACGTTGGTTACATTTCTTTATGCTATTTGTACCCGTCACCGGTTTATGGATGAGTGCTATTGGCGTAGTTGGCTTGGCTCTGAACTTACGTGCCTATGACTTTGTTTCCCAGGAAATCCGTGCAGCGGAAGATCCTGAATTTGAGACTTTCTACACCAAAAATATTCTTTTAAACGAGGGTATTCGTGCGTGGATGGCAGCTCAGGATCAGCCTCATGAAAATCTTATATTCCCTGAGGAGGTTCTACCACGTGGAAACGCTCTTTAATGGAACTTTCGTTTTAGCTGGTCGTGACCAAGAAACCACCGGCTTTGCTTGGTGGGCTGGGAATGCCAGACTTATCAATTTGTCCGGTAAACTGCTTGGAGCTCATGTAGCTCATGCCGGATTAATCGTATTCTGGGCCGGAGCAATGAACCTATTTGAAGTGGCCCATTTCGTACCAGAAAAGCCCATGTATGAACAAGGGTTGATTTTACTTCCACACTTAGCTACTCTAGGTTGGGGAGTAGGGCCAGGGGGGGAAGTTCTAGATACTTTTCCGTACTTTGTATCTGGCGTACTTCACCTAATTTCCTCCGCAGTCTTAGGCTTCGGTGGCATTTATCACGCGCTTCTGGGACCCGAGACTCTTGAGGAATCTTTTCCATTCTTTGGTTATGTCTGGAAAGATAGAAATAAAATGACTACAATTTTGGGTATTCACTTAATTTTGTTAGGTCTAGGTGCTTTTCTTCTAGTACTCAAGGCTCTTTATTTTGGCGGTGTATATGATACCTGGGCCCCTGGGGGGGGAGATGTAAGAAAAATTACCAATTTGACCCTTAGTCCCAGTGTTATATTTGGTTATTTACTAAAATCTCCTTTTGGTGGAGAAGGGTGGATTGTTAGTGTAGATGATTTAGAAGATATAATTGGTGGGCATGTATGGTTGGGTTTTATTTGTGTATTTGGCGGAATTTGGCATATTTTAACCAAACCCTTCGCATGGGCTCGCCGTGCATTTGTATGGTCTGGAGAAGCTTACTTGTCTTATAGTTTAGCTGCTTTATCTGTCTTTGGTTTTATCGCTTGTTGTTTTGTATGGTTCAATAATACAGCTTATCCGAGTGAGTTTTATGGACCCACCGGGCCAGAAGCTTCTCAAGCTCAAGCATTTACTTTTCTAGTTAGAGACCAGCGTCTTGGAGCTAATGTGGGATCCGCTCAAGGACCCACAGGTTTAGGTAAATATCTAATGCGTTCCCCAACTGGGGAGGTTATCTTTGGAGGGGAAACTATGCGTTTTTGGGACCTTCGTGCTCCATGGTTAGAACCTCTAAGGGGCCCCAACGGTTTGGACTTGAGTAGGTTGAAAAAAGACATACAACCTTGGCAAGAACGACGCTCAGCAGAATATATGACCCACGCTCCTTTAGGCTCTTTAAATTCCGTGGGTGGCGTAGCTACCGAGATCAATGCAGTTAATTATGTCTCTCCTAGAAGTTGGTTATCAACTTCTCATTTTGTTCTAGGATTCTTCTTTTTTGTGGGCCATTTATGGCATGCAGGAAGAGCCCGAGCTGCTGCAGCAGGTTTTGAAAAGGGAATCGATCGTGATTTGGAACCTGTTCTTTACATGAACCCTCTTAACTAAGATTTTCTTATTTATACCTGTTCTACTTTTTTTCTGTTCTGGCTCGGTTATTCCATCTAGCCGAGCCATTCATTCCTTTTTATGAAAGAAAGATAAGGGACAGAAAAAAAAAATAAATAAAAATGAAAGAAACAAACGTATTCAATAAGCAAAAGGAGAGAGAGGGATTCGAACCCTCGATAGTTCCTAGAACTATACCGGTTTTCAAGACCGGAGCTATCAACCACTCAGCCATCTCTCCACAGCCTAATCCTTATTTTACTCCTACAAATAGAACATAGCCATATAAAAAATAAAAAGATTTATTAGCCTCTAGAAAGATATCAGATACAAGTTCCTTTTCGATATATCTCTGTATACTGTATACACGGATACAGGATCCGCTATACCCGCTTGTGAAATAAAGAGTAAATAATCTCTTCTCACCCCCATATCCAAATAAAAAAGCGGTTTAAGTAATAAATTTGAATTAAAGAGAAGAATCAATGGATTCATGATTAAACCCCTCCTACTTCTTGTATTTTTTTACAATTTTGGTTTAAGTGAGGGATCAAATATGTAGTCAACTTTATTTGATGGTAGCTTGGAGGATTAGAAATATGACTATTGCTTTCCAATTAGCTGTTTTTGCATTAATTGCGACTTCCTCAGTCTTAGTAATTAGTGTACCCCTTGTATTTGCTTCTCCTGATGGTTGGTCAAATAATAAAAATGTTGTATTTTCCGGTACATCATTATGGATTGGACTAGTCTTTCTCGTAGCTATTCTGAATTCTCTCATTTCTTAAATGAAATTTGGTTAATATTTATTAACCCCATAAAAAAGAAATAATAAAGGCCATTTCTTCTAAAAAATTAGAATAGTGAGACGTATTAAAACGCAATTTGCGTTCCGAATTGCTAGCTCTTCTCTTTCAGTATTATGAAATTCCATTCCCATTAGAATATTCATTGACAGATAATAAAAAAAGGAAAACTCTAATATAATAGAAAATGAAATGAAACGGTCGACCCAGACATAGAAGGTCGACCCAGGCGGATATACGCTATAAAATATATACCGTAGCGAGCGTAGTTCAATGGTAAAATATCTCCTTGCCAAGGAGAAGATACGGGTTCGATTCCCGCCGCTCGCCCGCTTAATTTATCAAAGTACTATGATAAAAAGTTTAGTCTAGTTAACTGTTTAACTACTTATATTAAATTAAGTATTAATTAGGTGTTAGTCTAGTGCCGTATCCCTTACTATCTTACCCTTCCTTTGCATCCCACTCAAAAAAAGAGGGCGCTCCAGAGGCAGAAATAGAACTCGCCAACAGAGCTCCAAAAATTGGGTATTAACTGAGACAAACAACGGGCAAACTTTTTTTAAAGGGAAGGGAGAGGTAGACTGTCCCTTTCGTTTCATTTTTATTTTCTGCAGGGTAGGGAGAGGCCTTGCGCCTTCTTTTTTTGAAGGCAAGTGACTTCGCAAACTGCTCAATTTTGCCCTCTAGGGCCGGGAACTAATGAATAAAAAAGGGTTGGATACGCCCCTCTACCATACATATCTAGAGAAATAGAATAGTCCTTTTATACAGACTGCTAAGTGCGGAGACGGGAATCGAACCCGTGACCTCAAGGTTATGAGCCTCGTGAGCTACCAAACTGCTCTACTCCGCTCTGGAGTACCAGAAACTGGTGGACAAAAAAGGCTTGAATACAAGCCTCTAACATGTCTAGACAAATAGAATACTCCTTTTATACAGAATGGAGCGGGTAGCGGGAATCGAACCCGCATCGTTAGCTTGGAAGGCTAGGGGTTATAGTCGACGTTGGTTGATTATTTTTAACGTCTCTAATTCAAAACCGAACATGAAATTTTGATTTCATTCGGCTCCTTTATGGATATTCTCACCACTTAACATCTATGTCAGCTTTTCTATTTGAATGGAACCAAAGCTCTCCGCTTTCTAGATGATCCTTATAGAGTAGGAGATAGAAATTCTATCTAAATTCATCTAATCTACTTACTTCGTTCCCTAATTTCATTCAAGAGATCCTGAGGAAAAGAATTGGGTTTCCACCGAGCTGAAACAATATGCGGATGGTTCTAGTAAACCAAAACTATCGTTTTTTAGCTATTTGGCTTCCTTATTCCTTATTTTAAGAAGATTTAGTTACGATTGGAAATCAACTTTTTTGTATCTTCATCCATAGATCCTTTACTCATATTTTCAAAATTGGAATACTTAATCCAATGCAAAATTATGCTTCGCGACTCTGTACTCATAATCCTATTTTTATTTTGGATGCAATTTAAATTAGTCTTTGGATACAAATCGCCAGAATGTATATTCTTCCTCAATATGCTATTGAGAGGAAAAGGATTTAATCCTTTATAAGAACTAAAGTTTTCATCGGAATATAAAAATAAAAAACTTAAGGATGCCTTAAGTATATCATTTCAAATTCAGTTATTAATAGAACGAATCACACTTTTACCACTAAACTATACCCGCTACATTGTAGATTATGGTATAAATGGTACCCTTTGTCAAGGATAGCCATTTGACAAGAAGGCTAATTCCCCCTTATTGAATCAGATGGAGAAGGTTCATGACACTGAGCCGTTGGTACTTCTACTTCGATCGCTCGCCTTTACTTTAGGATTTAGATAGCCCCTCTGGTCTGTAAAAAAAATCTTTTCTTACCATGCTAATAGCGCCTGAACCAAATGTATTTATTTTGATTAGGATCCTATTCTACGGTTACGACTACAATAATAATTATTTACTTTGCAAGGACGTAAGTGTGTCAGACTGCTAAATTGTTTTATTATTCCTACAATATAAACTAGGGGATATAGGGGGTAACACTGTCCCTATAAATTCCTTTTTTCCTTTTCTTTTTTGTCCAGAATTGAACAAAAAAGAAATTATGGAAGATGTTTTCTTCCCCCATTAAGTCCGAGCCATAGAGTAAGAGTGAGATGAGTTTTCCAAATTCATCATAGACTTTCCCTATGGCTTGATAGAAGTAAGCAGCAAAGAGTCGTAACTTAAAGAAAAAAACGGACAGGGCCGACAGATTTACCTGATGTAAAGAAGATCCTAAAAGTCTCTGATTAGTCGACTCTCTCCATTTAACACTTTCCTCTCTCTCCTTTTTTCCACTGACTCAATTCTAGTTTATTAGATTCTTGTTTAAAAGAATGCAAAAAGTTCAATAGAACTAAGAACACATAAAAAATAGCATAGAGGATCAAGGCCATTACCAAAAGTTCCTCCCAAGGATCCTATATCCTATTGGGTATCTGTTCCCCGCCTTTTC
This sequence comes from Triticum urartu, assembly GCF_056163025.1. Classification (NCBI taxonomy): domain Eukaryota; kingdom Viridiplantae; phylum Streptophyta; class Magnoliopsida; order Poales; family Poaceae; genus Triticum; species Triticum urartu. Next base: position 41,589 of record NW_028259535.1, on the reverse strand, counting down.
CCGCTAGGATCGGAAATCTTATATTTTCCATATCCATATACCGTTGAATCCTTGGGGTTCCAGAATCCGCCTATTTTACTAGTCTTCGGAAACGGAAAACCCTGAACCAAGAAGAGTTGGATATGTTATGTAGGGTATGTTTTTTTTTATTAATTTTATTTTGAGCTCTCAAGATATCGATATATACATATACAATCTCTACATAATGTCTCTCTCTCTATCTCTATATATTATATATATAATATGTACATTATGCAGTAGACCCATAATGGGAAATCCAAGTGGCTAATTTTTGAATTAAATAAAAAGCCCTTTTAACTCAGTGGTAGAGTAATGCCATGGTAAGGCATAAGTCATCGGTTCAAATCCGATAAAGGGCTTTTTAAATTAGTGGTAGAGTAATCTCGTGCTAAGACGTAAGTCGTTGGTTCGAATCTGATAGAGTACTTTTCTACTAAATTGATTCACTTTTTTTCTTTGTTTTTGAAACTTTCTCTATATTTTTAGAGAATTTTATGACTTAGTGCGGGATGGATGCATTTTTGGTATGAACACTAAATGAAGCACGGAGAATTAATCTATAACGATCAACTAAAAAAAATCCTAGATGAAAACATAACAGAAAAGTTGGAAAAACTCTTTGCTTTGGATCTATTTATACTTTTCGAGTATATTGACAATTCCAAAAAACTGCTCATACTATGATTATAGTATAATCACGAGCGGTTGTATATGGCCCTATCGTCTAGTGATGCCCCTATCGTCTAGTGGTTCAGGACATCTCTCTTTCAAGGAGGCAGCGGGGATTCGACTTCCCCTGGGGGTAGGGAGTATTATGAAAGGAGGTTAATCATAGATTAGCAAAAACCCTAGAATAAATTCTTCCTGGGTCGATGCCCGAGTGGTTAATGGGGACGGACTGTAAATTCGTTGACAATGTCTACGCTGGTTCAAATCCAGCTCGGCCCAAACCAAAAATCTAGGGCTTCGTGAGTATGAACTAAATCCTTTTGTTTTTCTTCCATAAAATAAAATGTCTGATCTATAGAAATAAAAGATAAAGAAAAAAGGGAAATTTTTTTTTCTAATCCATATCTCTCTCATTCCTTTCTTACAAACAAAAGAGTTTTTCTTATTGAAGGCTGGATTATTATCCATTTTTAGTGATAAAAAATCACGACATACTAGTTATGTCACTCTCACTATACCCACGTATAATATAATATGTGGGTATGTAGTATATGATTCGTCTATTTCTTAGAGTACGAAAGACGAATCGAATCTTCTTATGGTTCTATTTAAGAATGGGTATGCCATACACCCCGCGGGGATTGTAGTTCAATTGGTCAGAGCACCGCCCTGTCAAGGCGGAAGCTGCGGGTTCGAGCCCCGTCAGTCCCGAACTAGGGTTCAATGAATGGAGAAATTGATATTTCCTTTTTCCATGAAAAAAAGGGGCAGGGAGCAAGATCAAATACCCACAGGGCACCCTTACTTCACTTTTTTATTTTGCATCTCTCATTAAAGAGGGAGGGAGGGCATATAGGAATTTTTTTTTCACTACTCCCAATCGATAAAGAAAGACACACATACGATATGTGGATTAGTAGAATTTAGGATATTATATTACTCTATCTTTCTTTATGATGATACCATCCTCATCTTAATTTCCTATTCCACTCTTATGGAATAGAGTACCGGTATTTTACCGGAATCCATACATAAATCGTATTCCCTTTTTATTTCAGACCTCTTTTCCCCATCTCACTTCTACTGCTTATTTGGATGTCTATGTGACCCATAGAAAGTGAAAGTTGGTCATATAATACATACATAATTGTATGTATAACTATAAGAAAAAGGAAGGGAAATTGTATAAGATTAAGAAAGTATAAGATTAAGAAAGCTCGTGGGTTAGAGATATAGAAAAGAAAAAGTAGAAAAGGATTAAAAAAGAGGGAATTCCTAATCCAATCAAAAAACCCATTTTGGTCTTAGTGTGGATAGAGGATCTTCCTATGTTATACTATATAACTCTCATCCGTGAAATATAACTCTCATCCATGAATTGATTTGATAGATCCGATATTCATAATATTGAATTGATTCAGTATTATCAGAATGCAAGCCCTACCCTTGAATTTACAAGATACCCCTTTTTCCTCTCCATGGGATTACATCCCGAGTTATTGTGAAAATAAAAAATAAAGAGGTTATGGAAGTCAATATTCTCGCATTTATTGCTACTGCACTGTTCATTCTAGTTCCTACTTCTTTTTTACTTATTATTTATGTAAAAACAGTCAGCCAAAATAATTAATTGGAATTCCAATTAATCATTGAAGAAATTAAAAAGGGATTAAATAAAAAAAATCCAAGTCTTAAATGAAAGGATCTGGTTGGAATCTTAAAGTGTGGTAGAAAGAACTACATATAGTTTTTTCTACGACACTTTAGATTCTTTCTATTATATTATCTTTGAATCTACATAGAATAGATTAGTAGATTGAAATAGTTAAGTAGTCTAATTCAATTTCTTTTTTCATTGCATCCACTTAATTTCAATCAGGTCAAAATAAAAAAATCTAAGACAATTCTTGACCAAAGAATCCATGGAAGGAAAGAAAAATAATATGAAGAATAGACTATAGTAAAAAGTAAAAGGAAATGGAAAATGTGTGATATGCCGTGAATAGTTCCGTGGAAGAAAGTCTAATTTTCTTATGTATAGAACTTTTTTTAACCATTCGTCATTTCTAGTAGAAATTCTGAATTGGTATAATGGCTCTTTCTTACATTACAACTTACAATACAAGAGTTTCTTACAGGAGTGAAACAAAACTAAAGAAAAAGATTAAAGAATAACGTTTGACAAAATGATTAATGCAAAATGATCCATTAAAGAAAAGAATTGATACAACAATTTGATTACTTAATCAATTAGTAGTATCCCTAGAGTCCACTCCTTCCCCATACTACTAGTGAAAGAGAAAATGTAAAGACTACCATTAAAGCAGCCCAAGCGAGACTTACTATATCCATCTAAATTATGTCTCCTATTTCTATGAAGGGATTATTCTACTATTGATCAATAATCATAGTGGAATCAAGGGTACAGAGTCAAAAAGGGATTCCGCCCTAAGGCCATGGATCAATCAGTTCAAGGAATTTACTCCTAACAAATTCTTATAGGAATTCTGGTAGAATTAGAGAGCATTAAAAATACGAGATACTATAGCCCTTTTTTCCTTAAAAAAGAAAGAGTACGGGAATGATGTCCTGAATAGAAGAAGCGGGAATAGGAAGATTTTTTATTCCTTTTGTTACTCTTTTTTTTTTTTTTAAGCAAAGGACGCCCGAATATACCATAAAATTATCGATAGATAAATATTTATTGGATACCTACCTTACCTAATGTTTATTTTTGACCTAAACCCTGCAGCCTTGCTTTGTATCATTCTATGAAAGAATGAAGAGATTTTATCCATAATACAACTCCTAAATTGATTTTTGATCGACCTATTTAATCTGATTCTCGTTAGAATTAAGTAGTCCTTACTTTAGTGTATGTAGGTAACATAAGATGTACGATAAAAAAATGTATAATAATTAGTAAGTCTTGATATTCTTTCGTGGAGTCCCTTCTTGAATCTTAGATTGAAAAAAAAAAAGAATGCCCCTTAGGGACCTTTCTTTGGATACCAAGATTTCTGACATCTTATCCTCGTATTTTAAAATTATCAAATCGAATCTCAATTAAGAACCAATTCAAATTCATATAATAAAAGAATAAGGAAACACTACCTCACCCCTATTGATAACCATTTTGGCCACTACCGTCAAAACAAACCCTAACCCTAGTTTGAGGATAGAACTATGGTATGGTTTCTCTAAACCCAGTATCGGCAGGCCCAGTTACTCTCTTGCCCGAACTTATGCGAAGTAAAAATTTATCGAATTCGATCAGCACTATAAAAAAAACCTAAGTATTTTATTGATCAGGCGGCACCCAGATTTGAACTGGGGATAAAGGATTTGCAGTCCCCTGCCTTACCGCTTGGCCATGCCGCCAAAAAATCCGATCAAAAATCTAGAAAACAGCAAGTATTCATCCACGTTTTCTTACGAAAAGCCCCTTTTATTTTGAATATAATTCTACTTACTTTTTTCCAATCTTTTTCAAAAAATCTATTCCTGCTTTTTTTGATCCAGTTTCTATTATTCTCCTCGATAGATTCTATCTTAAAACATACATTGTTAACACAATAAAACTTCCCATTTCTTTCTATTGAGATGAAAAAGAAGAAAAAGTGGATTTCTATTCACAGGCTGCAAAATTCAGAATAAATTGGAACCGTTAACTAGAATTCTCTTTTTTTTATTGCAGTAGTGAACTACTCTTAAATCGGTATTATCTCCCCCCCCTTCAATGGCATAATAAAATATTATGGCTTTATGCTTAATCCGTGTATAGGTAAACTTTAGGTCCGAACAGCATTATTATCCAAAGATCCCCTTTATGTACATATCTCTATGGGGAATCATGCTTTAATTTTTCAAAGTATTAAATTAAATATCTTGAATAAAAAAAGGAAATTTGCTCTGATATAGAGTATAACCTGACTATCTTGGCGTACCCAAGTGAAATTACGATAAAAGAAAAGCATGGATATGGGGAGAGGTGGATAACTAGATTGGCATGTACTTAAAAAAGGGACTTACTTTATTTTAGAATTCCACAATGAAATACTGAATTTTCTAGCAATTATACTACTCCGATCCGAAATAAAAAAGAACCCTCAAATTATTTTGAGAAATTAAAGTAAGCACGCTATTCTAAATCGAAGTAAAGTCAAACTTTCTAGTATATTATATTACGGCTTTATTACATTCATAGAAAGGAGATAAAATGAGAAATCTTTGCCATCCAATCTGATTAGAATATCATAACATAAAGTATAAGTGGCAGAATTTTTTTTGTAGGAATGTTTTATCAATTCATTTTCATTTCATTTGTACCCCTGGCAAACTCGAACTTTCGTCCAAATGGTCTCTATTCATATGTATGAAATACATATATGAAATACGTATGTGGAGTTCCCTAGAATTTCATGTGATTCAGTAAACAGAATATAGATTCCATGATTGCTAGATCGATCCATAGGGATTGATGAAGAGTGAGCTGATAATGGAATTTTTCTTTGATAAACAGGAAACTTAAGATTAAGATGCTCCGGAATGGAAACGAGGGAATGTCCACAATACCCGGATTTAGTCAGATCCAATTCGAGGGATTTTGTAGGTTCATTAATCAAGCCTTGGCAGAAGAACTTGACAAGTTTCCAACAATTAAAGATCCAGATCACGAAATTGCATTTCAATTATTTGCGAAAGGATATCAACTGCTAGAACCCTCGATAAAAGAAAGAGATGCTGTGTATGAATCACTCACCTATTCTTCCGAATTATATGTATCTGCGAGATTAATTTTTGGTTTCGATGTGCAAAAGCAAACCATTTCTATCGGAAACATTCCTATAATGAATTCCTTAGGAACCTTTATTATAAATGGAATATACCGAATTGTGATCAATCAAATATTGCTAAGTCCTGGTATTTACTACCGCTCGGAATTAGATCATAAGGGAATTTCTATCTACACTGGCACTATAATATCAGATTGGGGGGGGAGATCGGAATTAGCAATTGATAAAAAAGAAAGGATATGGGCTCGCGTGAGTAGAAAACAAAAGATATCTATTCTAGTTCTATCATCAGCTATGGGTTCGAATCTAAGAGAAATTCTGGATAATGTTTCCTACCCTGAAATTTTCTTGTCTTTCCCGAATGCTAAAGAGAAGAAGAGGATTGAGTCAAAAGAAAAAGCTATTTTGGAGTTTTATCAACAATTTGCTTGTGTAGGTGGGGACCTGGTATTTTCGGAGTCCTTATGCGAGGAATTACAAAAGAAATTTTTTCAACAAAAATGTGAATTAGGAAGGATTGGTCGACGAAATATGAATCGGAGACTTAATCTTGATATTCCTCAGAACAATACATTCTTGTTACCACGAGATGTATTGGCCGCTACGGATCATTTGATTGGAATGAAATTTGGAACGGGTATACTTGACGATGACGATATGAATCACTTGAAAAATAAACGTATTCGTTCGGTTGCGGATCTGTTACAAGATCAATTCGGATTGGCTCTTGGTCGTTTACAACATGCAGTTCAAAAAACTATTCGTAGAGTATTCATACGTCAATCGAAACCGACTCCCCAAACTTTGGTAACTCCAACTTCAACTTCAATTTTATTAATAACTACTTATGAGACCTTTTTTGGCACATACCCGTTATCTCAAGTTTTTGATCAAACGAATCCATTGACACAAACTGTTCATGGGCGAAAAGTGAGTTGTTTAGGTCCTGGAGGGTTGACGGGGAGAACCGCAAGTTTTCGGAGCCGAGATATTCATCCGAGTCACTATGGGCGTATTTGTCCAATTGACACGTCTGAAGGAATCAATGTTGGACTTACTGGATCCTTAACAATTCATGCGAGAATTGATCACTTGTGGGGATCCATAGAGAGTCCGTTTTATGAAATATCTGCTGAGAAAGCAAAAGAAAAAAAAGAGAGACAGGTGGTTTATCTATCACCAAATAGAGATGAATATTATATGATAGCAGCAGGAAATTCTTTGTCCTTGAATCAAGGTATTCAGGAAGAACAGGTTGTTCCGGCTAGATACCGTCAAGAATTCTTGACTATTGCATGGGAACAGATTCATGTTAGAAGTATTTTTCCTTTCCAATATTTTTCTATTGGGGGTTCTCTCATTCCTTTTATTGAGCACAATGATGCGAATCGGGCTTTAATGAGTTCTAATATGCAGCGCCAAGCAGTTCCGCTTTCTCGGTCCGAGAAATGCATTGTTGGAACTGGATTGGAACGCCAAACAGCTCTAGATTCGAGGGTTTCCATTATAGCCGAACGCGAGGGAAAGATCATTTCTACTGATAGTCATAAGATACTTTTATCAAGTAGTGGGAAGACTATAAGTATTCCTTTAGTTAACCACCGTCGCTCTAACAAAAATACTTGTATGCACCAAAAACCCCGGGTTCCACGGGGTAAATCCATTAAAAAAGGACAAATTTTAGCAGAAGGAGCTGCTACAATTGGGGGCGAACTTGCTTTAGGAAAAAACGTATTAGTAGCTTATATGCCATGGGAAGGTTACAATTTTGAAGACGCAGTACTAATTAGCGAACGTTTGGTATATGAAGATATTTATACCTCTTTTCACATCCGGAAATATGAAATTCAGACGGATACGACAAGCCAGGGCTCCGCTGAAAAAATCACTAAAGAAATACCACATCTAGAAGAACATTTACTCCGCAATTTGGACAGAAATGGAGTTGTTAGGTTGGGATCCTGGGTAGAAACTGGTGATATTTTAGTAGGTAAATTAACGCCTCAGATAGCGAGCGAATCATCTTATATCGCGGAAGCTGGATTATTACGGGCCATATTTGGCCTTGAGGTTTCCACTTCAAAAGAAACTTCTCTGAAATTACCTATAGGTGGAAGAGGGCGCGTTATCGATGTGAAATGGATCCAAAGGGACCCGCTCGACATAATGGTTCGTGTATATATTTTACAGAAACGTGAAATCAAAGTTGGGGATAAAGTAGCCGGAAGACATGGGAATAAAGGGATCATTTCCAAAATTTTGCCTAGGCAAGATATGCCCTATTTGCAAGATGGAACACCCGTTGATATGGTCTTCAATCCCTTAGGAGTACCCTCCCGAATGAATGTGGGACAAATATTTGAAAGCTCGCTCGGATTAGCGGGGGATCTGCTAAAGAAACATTATAGAATAGCACCCTTTGATGAGAGATATGAGCAAGAGGCTTCAAGAAAACTTGTGTTTTCAGAATTATATGAAGCCAGTAAAGAAACAAAAAATCCATGGGTATTTGAACCCGAGTACCCGGGAAAAAGCAGAATATTTGATGGAAGAACAGGCGACCCCTTTGAGCAACCTGTTCTAATAGGGAAGTCCTATATCTTAAAATTAATTCATCAAGTTGATGAGAAAATTCATGGGCGTTCTACTGGGCCCTACTCACTTGTTACACAACAACCGGTTAGAGGAAGAGCCAAGCAAGGGGGACAACGAGTAGGAGAAATGGAAGTTTGGGCTTTAGAAGGATTTGGTGTTGCTCATATTTTACAAGAGATACTTACTTATAAATCTGACCATCTTATAGCTCGCCAAGAAATACTTAATGCTACGATCTGGGGAAAAAGAATACCTAATCATGAGGATCCTCCAGAATCTTTTCGAGTGCTCGTTCGAGAACTACGATCTTTGGCTCTAGAACTGAATCATTTCCTTGTATCTGAAAAGAACTTCCAGGTTAATAGGGAGGAAGTTTGATCGGAATAAATATAAATTCTTTTCTTATTTCTATTTTATGATTGACCAATATAAACATCAACAACTTCAAATTGGACTCGTTTCCCCTCAACAAATAAAGGCTTGGGCTAACAAAAACCTACCTAATGGAGAAGTCGTTGGCGAAGTCACAAGGCCCTCTACTTTTCATTATAAAACCGATAAACCAGAAAAAGATGGATTGTTTTGCGAAAGAATCTTTGGACCCATAAAAAGCGGGATTTGCGCTTGTGGCAATTCTCGAGCGAGCGGAGCTGAAAACGAAGACGAAAGATTTTGCCAAAAATGCGGGGTCGAATTTGTGGATTCTCGGATACGAAGATATCAAATGGGATACATCAAACTCGCATGTCCCGTGACTCATGTGTGGTATTTGAAAGGTCTTCCTAGTTATATCGCGAATCTTTTAGATAAACCTCTTAAGAAGTTGGAGGGCCTAGTATACGGCGATTTCTCTTTTGCTAGGCCCAGCACTAAAAAACCCACTTTTTTACGATTACGAGGTTTATTCGAAGAGGAAATTGCATCCTGTAACCACAGCATTTCTCCCTTTTTTTCTACCCCAGGCTTTGCAACATTTCGAAATCGGGAAATTGCGACAGGAGCAGGTGCTATTAGAGAACAATTAGCAGATTTGGATTTGCGAATTATTATAGAGAATTCTTTGGTCGAATGGAAGGAATTAGAAGACGAGGGGTATAGTGGAGATGAGTGGGAAGATAGAAAAAGACGAATAAGAAAAGTTTTTTTGATTAGACGCATGCAATTGGCGAAACATTTTATTCAAACAAATGTAGAACCAGAATGGATGGTTTTGTGCTTATTACCGGTTCTTCCTCCCGAATTGAGACCTATTGTTTATAGGTCTGGAGATAAAGTAGTGACTTCAGACATTAATGAACTTTATAAGAGAGTTATCCGTCGGAACAACAATCTTGCCTATCTATTAAAAAGAAGTGAATTAGCGCCAGCAGATTTAGTAATGTGCCAGGAAAAATTGGTACAAGAAGCCGTGGATACACTTCTTGATAGTGGGTCCCGCGGGCAACCGACGAGGGATGGTCACAATAAAGTATACAAATCACTTTCAGATGTAATTGAAGGTAAAGAGGGAAGGTTTCGCGAGACTCTGCTTGGGAAACGGGTCGATTACTCGGGGCGTTCTGTCATTGTTGTGGGTCCTTCGCTTTCATTACATCAATGTGGATTACCTCTAGAGATAGCAATAAAGCTTTTTCAGCTATTTGTAATTCGCGATTTAATCACGAAACGCGCCACTTCTAATGTAAGGATTGCTAAAAGGAAAATTTGGGAAAAAGAACCCATTGTATGGGAAATACTTCAAGAAGTTATGCGGGGACATCCTGTACTGTTAAATAGAGCACCTACCCTGCATAGATTAGGCATACAGGCCTTTCAACCCACTTTAGTAGAGGGGCGTACTATTTCTTTACACCCATTAGTGTGTAAGGGTTTCAATGCGGACTTTGATGGAGATCAAATGGCTGTTCATCTACCTTTATCCTTGGAAGCTCAGGCAGAAGCCCGTTTACTTATGTTTTCTCATATGAATCTCTTATCTCCCGCTATTGGGGATCCTATTTGCGTACCAACCCAAGACATGCTTATCGGGCTTTATGTATTAACGATTGGAAAGCGTCGAGGTATTTGTGCAAATAGATATAATAGTTGCAGAAACTACCCAAATCTAAAAGTAAATTACAATAATAATAATAATTTTAAATATAGGAAAGATAAAGAACCCCATTTTTCTAGTTCTTATGATGCACTGGGAGCTTATAGACAAAAACTAATCAGTTTAGATAGTCCCTTGTGGCTACGATGGAACCTGGATCAACGCGTCATTGGGTCAAGAGAAGTTCCGATTGAAGTTCAATATGAATCTTTGGGGACTTATCATGAGATTTATGCCCACTATCTAATAATGGGAAATAGAAAAAAAGAAATTCGTTCGATATACATTCGAACCACTCTTGGTCATATTTCTTTTTATAGAGAGAAAAGAGGAAGCCATACAAGGATTTAGTCAGGCCTATTCATACACTACCTAAACAAGAAAGTTAGATTCGGCGATGCCCCTCCCCTTTCGGGGGGCATTCCGATTTCCCTAGTATCATCATTATTTGCCACGCGAATCCAGATTGAGATTGAGGCAATTAAGTTAATTAAATTTTCGAATCACTGACTCAGGCCCATTGTCGAATCCCTACTCAGCAATTGTCGAATCCTACTCAGCCGAAAAGGGGGTACTTATGTATGGCGGAACGGGCCAATCTGGTCTTTCATAATAAAGAGATAGACGGAACTGGTATGAAACGACTTATTAGCAGATTAATAGATCATTTTGGAATGGGATATACATCCCATATACTGGATCAACTAAAGACTCTGGGCTTCCATCAAGCCACTACTACATCGATTTCGTTAGGAATCGAGGATCTTTTAACAATACCCTCTAAGGGATGGTTAGTCCAAGACGCGGAACAACAGAGTTTTCTTTTGGAGAAACACTATTATTATGGGGCTGTACACGCGGTAGAAAAATTACGCCAATCTGTTGAGATATGGTATGCGACAAGTGAATATTTGAAACAAGAAATGAATTCAAATTTTCGGATAACGGATCCTTCTAATCCAGTCTATCTAATGTCTTTTTCAGGAGCCAGAGGAAATGCATCTCAAGTACACCAATTAGTAGGTATGAGAGGATTAATGTCGGACCCTCAAGGACAAATGATTGATTTACCTATTCAAAGCAATTTACGCGAGGGACTTTCTTTGACAGAATATATAATTTCCTGCTATGGAGCCCGCAAAGGGGTTGTAGATACTGCTGTGCGAACAGCAGATGCTGGATATCTTACACGTAGACTTGTTGAAGTAGTTCAACATATTATTGTGCGTAGAAGAGATTGTGGTACTATCCGAGGTATTTCTGTAAGTCCTCAAAATGGGATGACGGAAAAACTTTTTGTCCAAACACTAATTGGTCGTGTATTAGCAGACGATATATATATCGGTTCACGATGCATTGCCGCGCGAAATCAAGATATTGGAATTGGATTAGTCAATCGATTCATAACTGCCTTTCGAGCACAACCATTTCGAGCACAACCAATATATATTAGAACCCCCTTTACTTGCCGAAGCACTTCTTGGATCTGTCAATTATGCTATGGCCGGAGTCCTACTCATAGTGATCTGGTCGAATTGGGAGAAGCCGTAGGTATTATTGCAGGTCAATCAATTGGGGAGCCAGGGACTCAACTAACATTAAGAACTTTTCATACTGGCGGAGTATTCACAGGGGGTACTGCCGACCTTGTACGATCCCCTTCGAATGGAAAAATAAAATTCAATGAGAATTTGGTTCACCCCACACGTACCCGTCATGGGCAGCCTGCTTTTCTATGTTATATAGACTTGCATGTAACTATTCAGAGTCAAGATATTCTATATAGTGTGAATATTCCCTCAAAAAGCTTGATTCTAGTGCAAAATGATCAATATGTAAAATCCGAACAAGTAATTGCGGAGATTCGTGCCGGAACGTCCACTTTACATTTTAAAGAAAGGGTACAAAAGCATATTTATTCTGAATCAGACGGCGAAATGCACTGGAGTACTGATGTTTACCATGCGCCCGAATATCAATATGGTAATCTTCGCCGATTACCAAAAACAAGCCATTTATGGATATTGTCAGTAAGTATGTGCAGATCCAGTATAGCGTCTTTTTCACTCCACAAGGATCAAGATCAAATGAATACTTATGGTAAAAAAGATAGGGAAATTCTTGATTATTCAACGTCGGATCGAATCATGTCCAATGGCCATTGGAATTTTATCTATCCTTCTATTTTTCAAGATAATTCAGATTTGTTGGCGAAAAAGCGAAGAAATAGGTTCGTCATTCCATTACAATATCATCAAGAACAAGAGAAAGAACTAATATCCTGTTTTGGGATTTCGATTGAAATCCCCCTTATGGGTGTTTTACGTAGAAATACTATTTTTGCTTATTTTGACGATCCCCGATACAGAAAAGATAAAAAGGGTTCAGGAATTGTTAAATTTAGATATAGGACCCTAGAAGAAGAATATAGGACTCGAGCGGAAGACTCAGAAGAGGAATATGAGACCCTAGAAGACGAATACAGGACCCGAGAGGACGAATATGAATATGAAACCCTAGAAGAATCTAAATATGGAATCCTAGAAGACGAATACGAATATGAAACCCTAGAAGACGAATATGGGAGCCCAGAAAACGAATATGGGAACCCAGAGAACGAATATAGGACTTTAGAGAAAGACTCAGAAGAGGAATATGGGAGCCCAGAGAGCAAATATAGGACCCAAGAGGACGAATATGGAACTCTAGAGGAAGACTCAGAAGACGAATATGGCAGCCCCGGGGAAAGCGCAGAGGAAAAATATGGTACTTTAGAGGAAGACTCAGAAGAAGATTCAGAGGACGAATACGAGAGCCCAGAGGAAGATTCCATCTTAAAAAAAGAGGGTTTGATTGAGCATCGAGGAACAAAAGAATTTAGTCTAAAATACCAAAAAGAAGTAGATCGGTTTTTTTTCATTCTTCAAGAACTTCATATCTTGCCGAGATCTTCATCCCTAAAGATACTTGACAATAGTATTATTGGAGTGAATACACAACTCACAAAAAATACAAGAAGTCGACTAGGCGGACTGGTCCGAGTGAAGAGAAAAAAAAGCCATACGGAACTCAAAATATTTTCCGGAGATATTCATTTTCCTGAAGAGGCGGATAAGATATTAGGTGGCTGTTTGATACCGCCAGAAAGACAAAAAAAAGATTCTAAGGAATCAAAAAAAAGGAAAAATTGGGTCTATGTTCAACGGAAAAAAATTCTCAAGAGCAAGGAAAAGTATTTTGTTTCCGTTCGCCCTACAGTGGCATATGAAATGGACGAAGGAAGAAATTTAGCAACACTTTTCCCGCAGGATCTCTTGCAAGAAGAAAATAATCTCCAAATTCGACTTGTCAATTTTATTTCTCATGAAAATAGCAAGTTAACTCAAAGAATTTATCACACAAATAGTCAATTTGTTAGAACTTGCTTAGTAGTGAATTGGGAACAAGAAGAAAAAGAAAAGGCTGGTGCTTCCCTTGTTGAGGTAAGAGCAAATGATCTTATTCGCGATTTCCTAAGAATTGAGTTAGTCAAGTCCACTATTTCGTATACACGAAAAAGGTATGGTAGGACAAGTGCAGGACCGATTCCCCATAATAGGTTAGATCGCGCCAATATCAATTCTTTTTATTCCAAGGCGAAGATTGAATCACTTAGCCAACATCCAGAAGCTATTGGCACTTTGTTGAATCGAAATAAAGAATACCACTCTTTGATGATTTTGTCGGCATCCAACTGTTCTCGAATTGGTTTATTCAAGAATTCAAAACATCCCAATGCGATAAAAGAATGGAATCCTAGAATTCCTATTCGAGAAATTTTTGGGCCCTTAGGCGCTATTGTAGCTAGTATATCGCATTTTTCTTCATCTTACTATTTACTAACGCATAATAAAATCCTGTTAAAAAAATATTTGTTCGTTGACAATTTAAAACAAACCTTCCAAGTACTTCAAGAACTTAAATACTCTTTAATAGATGAAAATAAAAGGATTTCTAATTTCGATAGTAACATAATGTTGGATCCATTCCTTTTGAATTGTCACTTTGTCCATCATGATTCTTGGGAAGAGACATTGGCAATAATTCACCTTGGACAATTTATTTGTGAAAATGTATGTCTATTTAAATCGCACATAAAAAAATCCGGTCAAATTTTCATTGTAAATATGAATTCCTTTGTTATAAGAGCAGCTAAACCTTATTTGGCCACTACAGGAGCAACTGTTAATGGTCATTATGGAGAAATCCTTTACAAGGGAGATAGGTTAGTTACGTTTATATATGAAAAATCGAGATCTAGTGACATAACGCAAGGTCTTCCAAAAGTGGAACAAATCTTTGAAGCGCGTTCAATTGATTCATTATCCCCGAATCTCGAAAGGAGAATTGAGGATTGGAATGAGCGTATACCAAGAATTCTTGGGGTCCCTTGGGGATTCTTGATTGGAGCTGAGCTAACCATAGCCCAAAGTCGTATCTCTTTGGTTAATAAAATCCAAAAGGTTTATCGATCCCAAGGGGTACAGATCCATAATAGACATATAGAGATTATTATACGCCAAGTAACATCAAAAGTGCGGGTTTCCGAAGATGGAATGTCTAATGTTTTTTCGCCTGGGGAATTAATCGGACTATTGCGAGCGGAACGAGCAGGACGAGCTTTGGATGAATCGATCTATTATCGGGCAATCTTATTGGGAATAACAAGGGCTTCCCTGAATACCCAAAGTTTCATATCTGAAGCAAGTTTTCAAGAAACTGCTCGAGTTTTAGCAAAAGCTGCCCTACGAGGTCGCATTGATTGGTTGAAAGGCTTGAAAGAAAACGTAGTTCTGGGGGGGATTATACCTGTTGGTACCGGATTCCAAAAATTTGTGCATCGTTCCCCACAAGACAAGAACCTTTATTTCGAAATAAAAAAAAAAAATCTATTCGCGTCGGAAATGAGAGATTTTTTGTTTCTCCATACAGAATTAGTTTCTTCAGATTCTGACGTAACAAACAATTTTTATGAGACATAAGAACCCCCATAAAAATATTTTTTACTTTACTAGACTTTTGAACTTAGAACACTAACAGGTCAAATTTTAGATTTTTAAGATTTTTATTTTAATAAGTAAAACAAGTCAGTTAATTCATTAAGGTGGTTATGTTTATACCATGTATCAATGGCCAACTCTTATCTTAGTACAAGGTTCTCTCGGAACAATTATTATTTATTTCAAGCTATTTCGGATCTTTCTTAATCTTCAAAAAGAACTAAATTCCGTAATGGAATGGTAGGATTAAAAAAAAGGAAGTGTGGAAAAAATGACAAGAAGATATTGGAACATTAATTTGAAAGAGATGATAGAAGCAGGAGTTCATTTTGGTCATGGTATTAAGAAATGGAATCCTAAAATGGCCCCTTACATTTCGGCAAAGCGTAAAGGTACTCATATTATAAATCTCGCTAGAACGGCTCGTTTTTTATCAGAAGCTTGTGATTTAGTTTTTGATGCAGCAAGTCAGGGAAAAAGTTTCTTAATTGTTGGTACCAAAAAAAGAGCAACAGATTTAGTAGCATCAGCTGCAATAAGGGCTCGTTGTCATTATGTTAATAAAAAGTGGTTCAGTGGTATGTTAACGAATTGGTCGATTACGAAAACTAGACTTTCTCAATTTAGAGACTTAAGAGCAGAAGAAAAAATGGGAAAATTCCACCATCTCCCAAAAAGAGATGTGGCAATCTTGAAGAGAAAATTATCTACTTTGCAAAGGTATCTCGGCGGGATCAAATATATGACGAGATTGCCAGACATTGTGATCGTCCTTGATCAGCAAAAAGAGTATATAGCTCTTCGGGAATGTGCCATTTTGGGGATTCCTACTATTTCTTTAGTCGATACAAATTGTGACCCGGATCTCGCGAATATATCGATTCCAGCCAACGATGACACTATGACTTCAATTCGATTGATTCTTAACAAATTAGTATTTTCAATTTGTGAGGGCCGTTCTCTCTATATAAGAAATCGTTGATTAAGAATATATAGTGAATTCTTGGGCAACTGCGTAAATTTATGGAATCACTTACTTTACTATATCTTTTTTTTTGCATAGAATTTTTTTTGCATAGAAAAAAGAAGGGGAATATTGATATATATTAGAGGGTATTGATATATATTATGATCTGATGTGCTTTCTTGGTATCCTAAATATAAGATTAATACTTCAAGTTGCTGAGTTGAGAAAGAGATGGTTGAATCAAAAGAATTCCTTTTTTGAAGTTCAATTTTTATCAGAGGACAATATGAATATTATACCTTGTTCCATTAAAACACTCAAGGGGTTATACGATATATCGGGTGTAGAAGTAGGCCAACACTTCTATTGGCAAATAGGAGGTTTCCAAATTCATGCCCAAGTACTCATCACTTCTTGGGTCGTAATTACTATCTTGCTAGGTTCAGTTGTCATAGCTGTTCGGAATCCACAAACCATCCCGACCGACGGTCAGAATTTTTTTGAATATGTCCTTGAGTTTATTCGAGACTTGAGCAAAACTCAGATTGGAGAAGAATATGGTCCCTGGGTTCCCTTTATTGGAACTATGTTCCTTTTTATTTTTGTTTCGAATTGGTCGGGTGCTCTTTTACCTTGGAAAATTATAGAGTTACCCCATGGGGAATTAGCAGCGCCCACGAATGATATAAATACTACTGTTGCTTTAGCTTTACTCACGTCAGCGGCATATTTTTATGCTGGTCTTAGCAAAAAAGGATTGAGCTATTTCGAGAAATATATTAAACCAACTCCAATCCTTTTACCAATTAACATCCTAGAAGATTTCACAAAACCATTATCGCTTAGCTTTCGACTTTTCGGGAATATATTGGCGGATGAATTAGTCGTTGTTGTTCTTGTTTCTTTAGTCCCCTTAGTAATCCCTATACCGGTCATGTTTCTTGGATTATTTACAAGCGGTATTCAAGCTCTTATTTTTGCAACATTAGCCGCAGCCTATATAGGTGAATCCATGGAGGGTCATCATTGAATTGACTCTTTTTGGAAATAGTATTTTTTTTTTTTGCAGCTTAGCTCAATTCATGCATGGTTCCAGATAATCTGCTTGGTTGCAAAAAAATAGTTAGAAATGCGTATGAATATATAGCCTAGAGTTGTAGGAGAGAGAATAGAATAGACTATATTATGGAATTTTCAAAGTATATATGCATTAAGGAGGGTGGAGTCAGGCTAGATCTATACTATAATATCCTTAATGTCTATAAGTGGAGTCCTCTTTTATGCAGGTTTCCACTTTAAGCAATGATTTTAGAATCCGATTCAATAGAAAATGAGAAAATATGCAAACAAAATAGAAGAAACAAATGTATATATATAGGATATTATATTATATATTCCTAGGTTAGATTCATTATCTAATCCGATATATGGATATGGAATTCCCTTCTATGTAGTTCGGACAATTCACATTATCATTTCAATTTGATTTCAATTTGTACTTTTTAGTTACTTTACTTCTCCCCAATAGAGCTTAGAAGTAAGAATTTATTGGTTGATTGTATCCTTAACCATTTCTTTTTTTTGACACGAGGAACTACTCACCATGAATCCACTAATTGCTGCTGCTTCTGTTATTGCTGCTGGATTGGCCGTAGGGCTTGCTTCTATTGGACCTGGAGTTGGTCAAGGTACTGCTGCAGGACAAGCTGTAGAAGGTATTGCGAGACAGCCAGAAGCAGAAGGTAAAATACGAGGTACTTTATTGCTTAGTCTAGCTTTTATGGAAGCTTTAACAATTTATGGACTAGTTGTGGCACTAGCGCTTTTATTTGCGAACCCTTTTGTTTAATCTTAAAAAAAAAATTCTTTCGATTTCGATTAGATACTTTTTTCTTTTTTTAGTAAATTGGTATTTGCTTCCACAATTCCAATTATATCAATACTTTATTTAATTTACTCCTATTTATTACTCCTGGAATTATCTATTTATCGGGACAGATAATACCCCATTCTAGGAAGGGCTGAGTTGAGTATTATTAATTTAGAAGATATGCTCACCTTCTTATTTCCCGTCCTTAGTTTAGGAAAGTGGAAAGTTTTTTCCTTTTATTTTAGGAATTTTGGGAACAGAACATTTCAACAAAGGAAGTCTTTCACCGGTCAAACAAGACGTAAGACTTAATCTAAAAGAAATTACTAGATTGAATCTATTTGCATTAAAAAAACCGATCAAAAAAGGGCGAGCGAAGTAAGTGATCGAAAAACTTTGTTCTTTGTTCGTCCTATCTATAAGAGGAGAGCATATGAAAAATGTAACCCATTCTTTCGTTTTTTTAGCTCACTGGCCATCCGCTGGCAGTTTCGGGCTTAATACCGATATTTTAGCAACAAATCTAATAAATCTAACTGTAGTGGTTGGTGTTTTGATTTTTTTTGGAAAGGGAGTGTGTGCGAGTTGTCTATTTCAAGAATAGATTGGATCTATCCGGCTGCACTTTATAATATTTTTTAGTATTTTTCGGATAAATAAGAAAAGGGTGCACGATCTCGACGAATTACTTCTGAATAAATTCAGAAATCATATGGAAGAACCATAGCATTTCGCGACTCATTGGTAAATCAACTTTGATTCTCTATAAACCAAGAATGTGAGACCATTAACACGGTTAAAGCTAAACTGCTTGAAGTCCAGGCAAAAAGAGGTACTCTTTCTACAACTATATTAGTATTAGTACCAATTTAAACGGGAAATAGCTAATGTAAAATTTATCTGATATAGAACACTCATATCGATAAAATGGTTTGAACTATTTACTAGAAAAAAAAGGGGGCACCCTGCCCTTTTTTAACCAATGCCGAATCGACGACCTATGTATAAAAAAGAGAAATTTTTTGGATTTGAAGAAAAAAAAAATAAAAAAGAATTCTATTAATTTTCATTTTCCATTTATTTAGTTAGTTTTTCTTAATGAAATTGAAATTATTAACTAGAGGGCAAATAAAAATAAAGAAACAACTTTGCTGACCATGATATATTTTTATCTAGGCGGAAGAGTCCTCTTAATATTTATCTAGTCTTATATAGGTTTCGGTATATTGAAATATAAACATAAAAAAGAAGATAGAGGATAGGCTCATTACTTAAAAAAAAGATATGGAAATAGCTATAGAAAAAAAAAAAGGAGCGTGAGAGCCAAATGAATCGAAAGATTCATGTTTGGTTCGGGAAGAGATCATAAAAGTTGTAAACTTACAAAATAATCTACTTTCATTAAAAGATTTATTAGATAATCGAAAACAGAGGATCTTGAGTACTATTCGAAATTCAGAAGAATTGCGTAGAGGGACCATTGAGCAACTCGAAAAAGCTCGGATTCGATTACAGAAAGTCGAACTAGAAGCGGATGAGTATCGAATGAATGGATACTCTGAGATAGAACGAGAAAAAGCAAATTTGATTAATGCTACTTCTATTAGTTTGGAACAATTGGAAAAGTCTAAAAACGAAACCCTTTATTTTGAAAAACAAAGGGCAATGAATCAGGTCCGACAGCGGGTTTTCCAACAGGCCGTACAAGGAGCTCTAGGAACTCTGAATAGTTGTTTGAATACCGAGTTACATTTCCGTACGATTCGTGCTAATATTGGCATTCTCGGGTCCCTGGAATGGAAGAAATAATTAAATTAATTAGGCCTTGAACTTCTACTTTCGTTTAGAATTTAGGCATTATTTTTCCCCTTGCTTCCGAAAAAAGAGTCAAGAAACACTAATGGCAACCCTTCGAGTCGACGAAATTCATAAAATTCTCCGCGAACGTATTGAACAATATAATAGGAAAGTAGGGATTGAGAATATAGGTCGCGTAGTTCAAGTGGGGGATGGGATTGCTCGTATTATAGGTCTTGGTGAAATAATGTCAGGTGAATTAGTCGAATTTGCAGAAGGTACTAGGGGTATTGCTCTGAATTTGGAATCCAAAAATGTTGGGATTGTATTAATGGGCGATGGGTTGATGATACAAGAGGGAAGTTTTGTAAAAGCAACAGGAAGAATTGCTCAGATACCCGTGAGTGAGGCTTACTTGGGTCGTGTTGTAAATGCTCTGGCTAAACCTATTGATGGGAAAGGCGAAATTATAGCTTCCGAATCTCGCTTAATTGAATCTCCTGCTCCAAGTATAATTTCCAGGCGTTCCGTATACGAACCTCTTCAAACAGGGCTTATTGCTATCGATTCGATGATCCCTATAGGGCGCGGTCAGCGAGAGTTAATTATTGGGGACAGACAGACTGGCAAAACAGCAGTAGCCACAGATACAATTCTCAATCAAAAAGGGCAAGGTGTAATATGTGTTTATGTAGCTATCGGTCAAAGAGCATCCTCCGTAGCTCAAGTAGTAACTACTTTCCATGAGGAGGGGGCCATGGAATACACTATTGTAGTAGCTGAAATGGCGGATTCACCTGCTACATTACAATACCTCGCTCCTTATACGGGAGCAGCCCTGGCTGAGTATTTTATGTACCGCGAACGGCATACTTTAATAATTTATGATGATCTCTCCAAACAGGCACAAGCTTATCGCCAAATGTCCCTTCTATTAAGAAGACCTCCCGGACGTGAGGCTTATCCAGGGGATGTTTTTTATTTGCATTCACGCCTTTTAGAAAGAGCCGCTAAATTAAATTCTCTTTTAGGCGAAGGAAGTATGACCGCTTTACCAATAGTTGAGACTCAATCTGGAGACGTTTCCGCCTATATTCCTACTAATGTAATCTCCATTACAGATGGACAAATATTCTTATCTGCGGATCTATTCAATGCCGGAATTCGACCCGCTATTAATGTGGGTATTTCTGTTTCCAGAGTAGGATCCGCGGCTCAAATTAAAGCCATGAAACAAGTAGCTGGCAAATCAAAATTGGAACTAGCGCAATTCGCAGAGTTACAAGCCTTTGCACAATTCGCCTCTGCTCTCGATAAAACAAGTCAGAATCAATTGGCAAGGGGTCGACGATTAAGGGAATTGCTTAAACAATCCCAGGCAAATCCTCTCCCAGTGGAAGAGCAGATAGCTACTATTTATACCGGAACAAGAGGATATCTTGATTCGTTAGAAATTGAACAGGTAAATAAATTTCTGGATGAGTTACGTAAACATCTAAAAGATACTAAACCTCAATTCCAAGAAATTATATCTTCTAGCAAGACATTCACCGAGCAAGCGGAAATCCTTTTGAAGGAAGCTATTCAGGAACAGCTGGAACGGTTTTCTCTTCAGTAACAAATAAATTTTGCATGTCTACTCTTGTTAGTAGAATAGGAATCGTTGAGAAAGCTTTTTCATTTGAATCATGCAAAAAAGTTTTCTTTGTTTTTAGTTTAGTATAGTTATTTAAAGAATAGATAGAAATAAGATTGCGTCCAATAGGATTTGAACCTATACCAAAGGTTTAGAAGACCTCTGTCCTATCCATTAGACAATGGACGCTTTTCTTTCATATTTTATTCTTTCTTTTATTTTTTTGCTTCTTCCGAGAAAAAACTGTTAGACCAAAACTCTTTTAGGAAATCAAAAAATCCAGATACAAATGCATGATGTATATATTATATCATGCATATATCATAAAGAAGGAGTATGGAGGCGGTAGTGGGAATCGAACCCGCAACCCCAAGGTTATGAGCCTTATGAGCTACCAAACTGCTCTATACTCTTAAACTAAAGAGGGGTAACTAGTGGATAAAAGAGGGTTGGATACGCCCCTCTACCAATATCTATACAAATAGAATAGTCCATTTATACAGAATGGTAAAGAGGGCTCCTCTATGATTATCAATTCCAGAAATCCATACAAATACGAAAGGGTATTTTATCCTTACCAACTGGATCTTGTTGCACCCGGTAACAAACATTCATAAACCATTTCTCGAAGTACGTGTCCGGATAGCCCAAAATGTCGATAGTTAGCTCTAGGTCTTCCGGTCAAAAAACAACGTCGATGAAGGCGTGTAGGTGCACTATTACGCGGTAGGGATTGCAATTTTTCTCGCATTTTCGTTTTTTCACTCAAACTCAAGGGAGAAACTTTGCTTCTTATCTTTTTTTTTAAAGATTGACGAATCAAATGATATTTCTGTTCTAATTTCTGCCGCTTCTTCTCCCTCTGAATCAAACTTTTTTTTGCCATAATGTGTCGTTGCTATTATTACCAAGTATACGGTTCTAATCCTAGATGGAAAAATAAATAGAAAAAGAAATCTAAAAAGGCAGATCCTCCCTCTCTATCAAGAGTAATGAACTAGGTGCTGATACAGTACAAAAAAACAAACTAAATTAACCAAACTTGCCTGATGTTGAGGCAATCAAGAAAGCTGCATAAGTGAATATATAACCCACGGAAAAGTGAGCTAATCCAACCAATCTTGCTTGCACAATGGAAAGAGCCACGGGCTTATCTCTCCAGCGAATTAAATTAGCTAAAGGTGTGCGTTCATGAGCCCATGCTAAAGTCTCAATTAATTCCTGCCAATACCCCCGCCAGGAAATTAAGAACATAAATCCAGTAGCCCAAACAAGATGTCCAAATAAGAACATCCACGCCCATACCGATAAACTATTCATCCCAAAAGGATTATATCCATTGATAAGTTGTGAAGAGTTTAACCATAGGTAATCTCTTAACCATCCCATCAAATAAGTGGAGGATTCATTAAATTGTGAAACGTTGCCCTGCCATAATGTGATATGTTTCCAATGCCAATAAAAAGTAACCCACCCAATGGTATTTAACATCCAGAAAACTGCCAAATAAAATGCGTCCCAAGCAGAAATATCACAAGTACCGCCGCGCCCTGGGCCGTCACAAGGAAAACTATATCCAAAATCCTTTTTATCTGGCATTAATTTGGAACCGCGTGCATCTAAAGCGCCCTTTACTAAAATCAATGTAGTTGTATGCAAACCTAGAGCAATAGCATGATGAACCAAGAAATCCCCAGGT
Source organism: Triticum urartu (assembly GCF_056163025.1). Taxonomy (NCBI): domain Eukaryota; kingdom Viridiplantae; phylum Streptophyta; class Magnoliopsida; order Poales; family Poaceae; genus Triticum; species Triticum urartu. The sequence goes on along the minus strand of NW_028259535.1, from coordinate 18,408 downwards.
CCTATTGTTAAGAAAAGCGAATTACTATTCTCATTAACAGCATTCAACCATCCGGGCAACCATAGGCTTCGACCCGCATTGAAAGCGGGGCCATTCGTTGAAGATAAGAGTATATCGAACCCATATGTCGTCTTGCCATGAGCAGATTGTATCCATTGGGCAAATATAGGTTCGATCAAGATTTGCTTTTCTGGAGTACCAAAAGCAAGCATGACGTCGTTATGAACATAAAGGCCCAAGGTATGGAATCCTAGAAAGAGGCTAGCCCAACTTAAATGAGATATGATAGCTTCTTTATGGTCTAACATTCTTGCCAATACATTATCCTCATTCTGTTCCGGATTGTAATCCCTAATGAAAAAAATAGCTCCATGAGCAAAAGCCCCTGTCATGATGAACCCTGCAATATATTGGTGATGAGTATATAAAGCAGCTTGAGTAGTAAAGTCTTGTGCTATGAATGCATAAGGAGGTAAAGAGTACATATGTTGAGCTACTAAGGAAGTAATAACCCCTAAAGAAGCTAGAGCAAGACCTAACTGAAAATGAATCGAATTGTTGATTGTGTCATAAAGGCCCTTATGCCCACGCCCTAATCGACCCCCCGGAGGAGTATGCGCTTCTAAAAGATCTTTAATACTGTGCCCAATTCCGAAGTTAGTTCGATACATGTGACCGGCAATGAGAAAAATAAATGCAATAGCTAAATGATGGTGAGCCATATCGGTCAGCCACAAACTTTGTGTTTGTGGATGGAATCCCCCAAGAAGAGTTAGAATGGCAGTTCCCGCTCCTTGAGCGGTACCAAATAAATGATTACTCGAATCAGGGTTTTGGGCATAAAGATTCCATTGACCCGTCAAAAGGGGTCCCAACCCCTGGGGATAGGGTAATACATCTAAGAAATTATTCCATCGAACGTACTCCCCCCTGGATGCGGGAATAGCAACATGAACTAAATGTCCTGTCCAAGCCAAAGAACTTACCCCGAAAAGTCCTGACAAATGATGATTGAGACGAGATTCCGCGTTTTTGAACCACGAAAGGCTTGGTTTCCATTTGGGTTGTAGATGTAACCAACCCGCTATTAAGGACAGCGTAGAAAGAAATAATAGAAAAAGAGCTCCAGTATAAAGATCCTCATTGGTGCGTAATCCTATTGTATACCACCACTGATAAACTCCAGAATAAGCAATATTCACTGGACCAGCAGCACCTCCTCGAGTAAAGGCTTCCACAGCGGGTTGACCAAAATGAGGATCCCAAATCGCATGAGCAATAGGTCTTACGTGTAAAGGATCCTGTATCCATGATTCAAAATTTCCTTGCCAAGCTACATGAAACAGATTTCCGGACGTCCATAGAAAGATTATTGCTAATTGCCCAAAGTGAGAAGCAAAAATGTTCTGATAAAGACGTTCTTCAGTAATATCATCATGACTTTCGAAATCATGTGCGGTAGCAATACCAAACCAAATACGACGAGTAGTGGGGTCCTGAGCTAAGCCTTGGCTAAACCTGGGAAATCTTAATTCCATAATGCCTTTCAAATCCTCCTAGCCACTATCCTACTGCAATAATTCTCGCTAAGAAGAATGCCCATGTCGTGGCAATTCCACCCAGAAGGTAATGGGTTACTCCTACAGCGCGTCCTTGTATAATGCTCAAGGCTCTAGGCTGAGTAGCAGGAGCAACTTTTAATTTGTTATGAGCCCAAACGATAGATTCAATGAGTTCTTGCCAATAACCACGGCCGCTGAATAAAAACATTAAACTGAAGGCCCAGACAAAATGAGCACCTAAGAAAAAAAGACCATATGCAGATAATGAAGAACCATAAGACTGAATGACTTGCGATGCCTGTGCCCACAAGAAATCTCGAAGCCACCCATTAATCGTAATGGAACTCTGTGCAAAGTTTCCCCCTGTAATATGAGTTACCACCCCTTGATCACTTATAGTACCCCAAACATCCGACTGCATTTTCCAACTGAAATGGAAAATGACTACCGAAATTGCATTGTACATCCAGAATAAACCTAAGAAAACATGATCCCAGGCGGATACTTGACATGTTCCCCCTCGGCCAGGCCCATCGCAAGGAAAGCGAAAACCTAGATTTGCTTTATCGGGTATCAAACGGGAACTCCGAGCAAATAAAACACCTTTCAAAAGTATTAATACAGTCACATGTATGGTAAATGCATGAATGTGATGGACTAAAAAATCTGCGGTTCCTAATGGAATAGGTAACAAAGCCACTTTGCCACCTACTGCTACTAACTCGCCGCCTCCCCACGTTAAGCTAGTACTTGTTGTTGCACCAGGAGCTGTTACGCCAGGCGCAGTAGCATGGATATTTTGTACCCATTGAGCAAAGATAGGTTGTAATTGTATGGCAGTATCCGAAAACATATCTTGTGGACGGCCTAAAGCACTCATGGTATCATTATGAATGTACAAGCCAAAACTGTGAAAACCTAGAAATATACATACCCAGTTAAGGTGGGATATGATTGCATCGCGGTGTCTAAGGACGCGATCTAATAGATCGTTGTATCGAGTAGTTGGATCATAGTCTCTTACCATAAAAATTGCTGCATGTGCAGCAGCACCGACTATTAGAAATCCGCCAATCCACATGTGGTGTGTGAACAAGGAAAGTTGTGTACCATAGTCAGTAGCTAGGTATGGATAGGGAGGCATAGAATACATATGATGAGCTACAACAATGGTTGTAGAGCCTAGCATAGCTAGGTTAAGAGATAATTGAGCATGCCATGACGTTGTTAAGATTTCATAAAGACCCTTATGGCCTTGTCCTGTAAATGGGCCCTTGTGAGCCTCCAAAATATCTTTAAGTCCATGGCCAATACCCCAATTGGTCCTATACATATGACCTGCGATTAGGAAAAGAATAGCAATAGCTAAATGATGGTGCGCAATATCGGTCAGCCAGAGACCACCGGTTACTGGATCTAGTCCTCCGCGAAAAGTCAGAAATTCTGCGTATTTGGACCAATTTAAAGTGAAAAAAGGGGTTGCTCCTTCGGCAAAACTAGGATAAAGTTGAGCCAAAAGGTCCCGATTCAAGATAAATTCATGAGGAAGTGGTATCTCTTTAGGATCCACCCCAGCGTCAAGAAATTGGTTAATTGGTAAAGATACATGAATTTGGTGCCCCGCCCAAGAAAGAGACCCAAGTCCTAATAATCCCGCTAAGTGGTGATTCAACATGGATTCTACATCTTGGAACCAGGCCAATTTGGGAGCGGCTTTGTGATAATGGAACCAACCAGCAAAAAGCATTAACGCTGCAAAAATCAATGCACCAATTGCAGTACAATAGAGTTGTAATTCACTAGTTATTCCAGATGCTCGCCAAAGCTGAAAAAAACCAGAGGTTATTTGGATTCCTCGGAAACCCCCGCCTACATCACCATTCAATATTTCTTGCCCTACTATAGGCCAAACTACCTGAGCACTGGGTCCAATGTGAGTAGGATCACTTAGCCATGCTTCATAATTGGAAAAACGGGCGCCATGAAAGTACATGCCACTCAACCAAAGAAAGATAATGGAAAGTTGCCCGAAATGAGCACTAAAGACTTTTCGAGAAATCTCCTCCAAATCACCAGTATGACTATCGAAATCGTGAGCATCAGCATGTAGGTTCCAGATCCAAGTGGTAGTATCAGGGCCCTTAGCTAGTGTTCTTGAGAAATGGCCGGGTCTGGCCCATTCCTCAAAAGATGTTTTTACAGGATCCCTATCCACAACAATTTTTACTTCTGGTTCCGGCGAACGAATAATCATTAAGTCCTCCTCTTTCCGGACAAGACATACAAAGAGACCCGCCAACTGTCTTTTTAGTGAATCTTTGAAAGATATATATTTTGAAAGATAGATTTTGAAAGATAGATTTTGAAAGATAGATATTGTGATTAGTTCTTTTCTTTACTATCTACCATCCTTCTATTTTTTTTTTAGTTATTCACTGGAGCAATTATATATTGAAGTCAATCCGAGGCAAGTGTTCGGGTCTATTATGACATAAAGATTAGGTGCCTAACGGACATTGTTTATCTTGAAAAACAAATATTTCTCGACGTAAGAAAAAAATCTTTTTTATTTTTAATTTAAGAAACTAGTGTATTTTTTTTGAGGGCATAAGCTCCTATCTATATCTACTTTCCTTGAGCATAATATAGGGTTTTTTATTTGATTCTAAATTCCAAGATAACTCATTAGAATTATTAATAAGATGGTCCTAATATATTAGCAATATTTAGATTGCCCCCTCTTTTTATTCACTTTATTACTTCTATTCTAGACCCTATCCCTATGGTTTATTCTTATGAAATATCATATAAAATAGAAGGTATAAGAAATGGATATAATGAAATTCTTGATTCGATCTTACGACCTAATTTATTTGATTAATGGATCAACAACCAAACCACCCATTTTATGAAAAAGAAGGAGCATGGTCTTATTCAAATTCAAAGCGCTTCGTAATCTTCAACCAGTTCTGTGCTTCAATATAATTTCCCGGAGTAAGCGCTATAGCTTGTTTCCAATATTCAGCAGCTTGATCAAACCAAGCTTCCGCAATTTCCGAATCACCCTGTAGAATGGCCTGTTCTCCTCGGTCGGAATAGGAAGTTCCTTCCCTTAGAACCGTACTTGAGAGTTTCCTACCTCATACGGCTCAGAAATTGCTATCTGAATTTCCCCTATCTTAACTGAATTCGATTTATCAAAAATCGATCCAATTTGTTCTTGGGTTAAGCAGAAGAAATTAATTACCTAAGTTTCAAACCCTAATTTTTATCAATAATCAGTTTGATCTTTTTTCCCACCTTCAGAAGAATGAAGCATAGATAGATATAGAGCCTTCGTTCAAATTTTCTGAGAGGTAACTATCCCGGTTTCATATATGAAATCTCTATAGAATCCTTGAAAAAGACTTTTTTCCATAAGAAAGAAAAAAGAACTTACTATCTTTGGGATCTGATACTACACCGCTGCTTAATCCCTTAGTGGATCGGCTCTATTACATAAGCGGATTCCTAAATTTTGCCCCATATCATGGGATAAGTAAGCAGTTTTTTTTAGTTGTATCGACCCAGTCGCTCACTAATTGATCTTTACGGTGCTTTCTCTATCAATTTGAGAAACTTTATCCATAGAGTAGTAGTATAGGCCATACTTTCTTCGTTTTTTGATTCTCGTGAAGTGTCCTTCCTTCCTACAGCTGATAGGGAAAAATCGTTGTTTTTACGATCCCTATGTAGAAAGCCCTTTTTTTCTAGTATTTACTAGAAAATTTGATCCTCTCTTTTTTTTTTTTCTTTCTATAGTGGAGATAGTCGCACGTAATGACAGATCACGGCCATATTATTAAAAGCTTGCGGTAAGAAGGGGTTTCGTTCTAGTGCCCGGAAATAATATTCCAAAGCCTTTGTATGCTCTCCATTGCTTGTGTGTATAAGGCCTATGTTATAGAGTATATAACTTCGATCATAGGGATCGATTTCTAGTCGCGTAGCTTCATAATAATTTTGCAAAGCTTCCGCATAATTTCCTTCGGATTGAGCCAACATCCGTTACGGTCGTTCATTCTATTCAAAAAATCTCCGTTCCAAAACCGTACATGAGGTTTTCATCTCATACGGCTCCTCCCTTCTGTACATAATAGTACTAAGCGAAATAATCTATAGAATCAAAATAGAATTAGTCCCGTCTCATTATGAACCGAAAGGGGCTGGTATTTTTCCAAGAAATCTCTAGCCAACCTTCCCACAAGAGGTTTTTCTTAACACCAATGAATTCTATTAATGCTAGAGGAAAACGATAGCTCCAATAATTTCTTTGTTCTCAACGCCTCCTATTTAGAGGAATTAGCTACTTCAACGATCTTTGATGGTTATAGGGGTATCCAAAGTACAAACCTGATGGTTGTTTGTTATCCCAACCATTCTTCCCAGCCCTGATACCGATCAGGAAAGGGGTAATTTCTAACAAAGTTTTTCTCTTGTTGATTCCTATTTCTAGGTGTAGTGCTTTTCTCCCCTATGCTGCCTACGGATACTAATAGAGTAGGATTGGCCTGTAATCCATACCATACCATATCCTGTAGGTGTAACCTTTCGCTCAATACTCAAATCTACAATTGAAGTATCTGAAGCCGCATCAATCGAGGATACACGACGGAAGGAATTGTTAGTTCGCCTCACCTTCCCGAAGCGTGGGTTTGTTTGCTTTACAAATTTGGTTCTCTCTATGCCAACCCCCCTCTCTTTTTCGTAAGACTGAGGTATAGGTAGGGCTAAAAAAAAGCAAAAAAAAGAGTCAAATCGCACCATCTCTATAATAAGTAAATGCCTTTTTTTCTCCTGAGGTTGTCGGAATTATTCGCAATAAAATATTGGCTACAATTGAGGAGGTCTTATCAATGAAATTTCCATTTCCACGGGATCTAGGCATAATTCCCAACCCATTCTATATAGAATTGTTTTCATTCCTTCACAAAATAACATAAAAACAAACACATTCGATTCTTATAATTATAAATAGATTGATCCATATGCTCTACTCTAAATCCATATGCTTTAAATGGATAAGAGAGATATGGATTTTCCGCTCAGCTCAAATTGTATCCTTTTCCTTCTGCTTGGACACGAAGAGATATGAAATATTTGACTAAGACTGGATTTCATTCCACTTTCCTATTTCTGAACAACAACTTATGTTATCAACTATTTCGTGTTTTCAAAGTTATTAATTGTCTCATACCCTATTTTTGATTTCGATAGTATGGTGTAGCGTATCTTATGCAAACGGAATTCTAAGGTTTCTTTATTTTATTATGCAATAAGAAGAATTCTTCCATTTTCTTTTTCTTTAGTTGCGGGAAAACCCAAATTAAAACTTTTATTTTATAGCGAGCGCAATTTCTAGTAAAAAATCCTGTATCCTTCCACTTAGATCAAAAGGAATTTTTCCAATAGAACTATGGAACCCCCGAGTGGTTGCGGTTGTACCTGTACTGCAGGAATAAGAAAACTCGCTATTCACTCAGTTTATTTTCCATAATAAGTTATGTAGGAGAGATGGCCGAGCGGTTCAAGGCGTAGCATTGGAACTGCTATGTAGACTTTTGTTTACCGAGGGTTCGAATCCCTCTCTTTCCGTTTTTCTTAATTCATCAACGTTAAGGATCACAATGTATCAAATCAAATAACAATTTTTTCCAGCAATAATATAATATCTTATATTATCTTATTTTGATTTAATAGAAATTAGAAATTCTCTATAGCAAATTACTGTGGTATGTAAAATACACATAGAGGAAAAAAGAAAAAAGGATCCTAATCCTAGGGTTAATCAATTTTAGCTAGTTGATGGGAAAATACAAATTAATGGTAATGGTCTTAGGGCGATTTAGTTCGGGGAAAGGGGAAGGGGAAGAAAATTCTATGAACCTTTCCTTTTTTCGTTAAGTTCAAGTCTGACGAGAGTAATATTCTACAACTAACAACTCATTTATTTTGAGACCGACCCACTTCCTATCTAGGATTTTATTTACTAGTCCTTTATATTCCAACGTGTCAATCGCCAAATGCTTTGGCAATTTCCCCGGGTCCGATGAAGCAATATAATTTTGAACCAGACCTTTTGATCTTTGGTTATCTTTCGTAGTAATAATATCTCGGGGTTTGCAACGAAAACTTGGTATATTGACTATACGACCATTAACTAAAATATGTCTATGGTTGACTAATTGGCGGGCCCCAGGAATGGTTGAAGCCATACCCAATCGAAAAAGGATATTATCCAAACGCATTTCAAGTAATTGTAGTAAAACCTGGCCTGTTGACCTTTTTGCTTTTCCAGCGATATGTACATATCTAAGTAATTGTCGTTCTGTCAGACCATAATGAAAACGCAATTTCTGTTTTTCTTGAAGACGAATACGATATTGCTCCTTTTTCCCAGAATTGAATTTTTTTTTAAGATTACTTCCGGATTTAGGTGTTTTTCTAGTGAGTCCTGGTAAAGCTCCCAGACGGCGTATTTTTTTTAAACGAGGTCCTCGATAACGGGACATGAAGACTCCTTTTTTTATTTTATTGAAATTTCATTTTACACAATTAATTTCATTGTATTTACATTACAGAATACATCGAAATTAAAACTGAATTAAACTACAGGATAAACAGAGTAAAATCAACTAAAGTACCCCAAAAAATGGAATTTCATCAAAATCTTTTTTTTTTGTATATATATTATTTATTTTATTGTTTTGTATCTAGCAAAATTGTAAGGTAAAAAACATAAAAGATCCTGGATTCTCCATTTAATTCGGAAAAAAAGAGATTCTTGTTCGTAGAACATCGATAGAGAAAAAAAAGCCGACTATCGGATTTGAACCGATGACCCTCGCATTACAAATGCGATGCTCTAACCTCTGAGCTAAGTGGGCTTACATAACGGAAATAGTGTAACAAATAGAAATAGGTATAGTATAGGAAATCCGTAAAATCTCAGATATTAGTTATTAATCTTAGCTATTAACTAGTTCTAAATTTGAAGTTATACTTATAAAAATAAAAAAATACTAAAACTTCTTAAAGATAAAGTTAGCTTGATATGCTTAACTATAGGATATTAAAAAATAAAATTATAGAATTTATTGGTATTTTCATTCGATCATTATAGACTTTATTATTTGTTAATAATTTGAGGATTAATATTTCACTAAGGGGAACATAGAGTCAGAGTAAATAAAATTGCTAATTCTGATTAGAAAAAAAGAATAAATATCAAGCGTTATAGTATAATTTTGAATACTATAAAAAAGTAAGACGGGAGGTGGGGGAGATAAAAACTTTTGGATATATTGATTCGGATTGAATTGCAAATACATCAAGGATAGAATCAATTCAATTCTGAATTGCAATAAGCAAGCGAGGTCTCTCAAATAGAGTCGAACTGAACTGCTAGACTACGTTGAGTGATGAACTCAATGATTCAAAAAAAAAACTAAGAGATGGATGAAATTACACAAGGAATCCTGGTCTCAAAGAAGAGGGAAATGGGGATATGGCGAAATCGGTAGACGCTACGGACTTGATTGTATTGAGCCTTGGTATGGAAACCTGCTAAGTGGTAACTTCCAAATTCAGAGAAACCCTGGAATTAAAAAAGGGCAATCCTGAGCCAAATCCGTGTTTTGAGAAAACAAGGGGTTCTCGAACTAGAATACAAAGGAAAAGGATAGGTGCAGAGACTCAATGGAAGCTGTTCTAACGAATCGAGTTAATTACGTTGTGTTGTTAGTGGAATTCCTTCTAGTTCTAAATTAGAGAAAGAGGGGTTTTATACCTTATACATTTAATAAACACGTATAGATACTGACATAGCAAACGATTAATCACAGAACTCATATTATATTCTAATTATAATATAGGTTCTTTATCTTTTTTAAAAATGAAATTAGAAATGATAATGATTATGAAATAAAAAACTCATATCATAATTTTTTTTTTTCATTATTGTGAATCCACTCCAATCGAATATTGAATAATCAAATTCTTCAATTAAAATTCAAAGTTTTCGAGATCTTTAAAAAAGTGGATTAATCGGACGAGGACAAAGAGAGAGTCCCATTCTACATGTCAATACTGACAACAATGAAATTTCTAGTAAAAGGAAAATCCGTCGACTTTATAAGTTGTGAGGGTTCAAGTCCCTCTATCCCCAAATCCTCTTTTATTCCCTAACTATACTATATTATTATTATTTATCCTCTTTTTTTTTTTCTTTTTATCAATGCACTTTTTTTTCTTTTTATCAATGCAATGGGTTTAAGATTCATTAGCTTTCTCATTCTACTCTTTCACAAAGGAATGCGAAGAGAACTCAATGGATCTTATCCTATTCATTGAATAGATTTCTTTTTTATTAGAGTATCGGCAAGAAATCTTGGTTATTCACTCTATTTTTAAGTTTTATTTAAGTAAACCATGCACAATGCATAGGACTACCCCCCCCATTTTCAAATTTAAAATTTGAAATACTTTAATTAATTTTTAGTCCTTTTAATTGACATAGATACAAATACTCTACTAGGATGATGCACAAGAAAAGGTCAGGATAGCTCAGTTGGTAGAGCAGAGGACTGAAAATCCTCGTGTCACCAGTTCAAATCTGGTTCCTGGCAGAGAAAAAAAAAAAAAAGATCCACCGAATAGGTATTGATCCAAATACCTCGAGATGGATTGTGATACATATTCATTAATAATATTTATTCATCTAAGTGGATAAATCTATAATATAAATATAGAGGCACTTCTTTTTCTTTTTAAAGAAGTTTTAAAATATATCTTTTCTTTATGATAAAGAAGGGGGTGAGATTCCCCTTTATTTTTTTGCGTTTCTTAATTTTGTATTCCGCTATTCCGACGAATATTTTTTTAGTCTTGCTTATCTTTATCTTATCTTATTTTCCTAGTTGTGCTAAGTAATGTGCGCGGTACAAAGTTCCTGGTAGAGAACTTCTTTGAGTCATCCTATTTTTCTGTTCATATGAAGGAAATTAATATGCGATTTTCAAAATAGGGGAATCCAAATGAAACCCTTTTTTTGCTCAGTCTATCTGGAATGCTTTTGTATAATTAGGAATTAATTATAAATAGGTATTCCGTTTCATCTAGGAAAAGAACCTAAAAATATTCCTTGACTTGAATAAAATCTGGAGTTGTGTTGTATAAGTGAGCATGAATTTCTTATCATTCAATGAGCATCTTGTATTTCATAAAAATTGGGGGTTATATAATCCTTACGTAAGGGCCAGCCTATCCAACTTTCAGGCATTAGGATACGTTTAAGGCGCGGATGATTATCATAAGAGATTCCCACCATATCATAAGATTCGCGTTCTTGAAAATCGGCACTTCTCCAAATCCAGAAGACAGACGGAATTCTAGGATTATCCTTTTGGGCAAAGACTTTTATGCAGACTTCTTCTGGATTATCTATACCATATTGTATTCTCGTAAGATGATACACGCTAGCTAAAGATCCACCGGGTGCTACATCATAAGCACATTGGGAGCGTAAATAATTGTAACCATATACATATAAAATGACAGCAATGGAATCCCAATCCCCTGCTTTTATTTGTAAAGTCTCTATTCCTCGGTGATCAAAGCCCAAAGATCTATGAACCACCTCATGTTTGACTAGCCAATTAGATAACCAACCCTGCTGCATTGTCTTCATCTCTCCCTCTTTGTATAAATATTTCACATTTCGGATGCAAGTTTGAAAGATTGCCCTGCTTTTTATTTTTCTACACAAAAGAGCCCCTCTCCTAATTCACTAATTTGTAGGAAGGTACTGAACTTTTGGATTTGAAAAAAGTTTCAGAAGATATATCTAATGTAGATGGTGATTGATAGAGCAATTCTTGCTCATAAGTTCCTGTATGAGTACTGCGCCTAACATAAAGCTTGTGACTGGTAGTAAAACATCTATTTTTATTTTGAGATAGAGTTTGATCCTCAACTATTTCTCGCGATATCTTCTTACGAAGTTTTGTTAGGGCATCTATAACTGCCTCCGGTTTAGGTGGGCAGCCCGGCAAGTAGACATCCACAGGAATTAACTTATCAACTCCCCGAACAGTACTATAGGAATCCGTACTGAACATTCCCCCTGTAATAGTACAGGCTCCCATAGCAATGACGTATTTTGGTTCAGGCATTTGCTCGTATAATCTCACTAAAGAGGGAGCCATTTTCATTGTTACCGTACCGGCTGTTAAAATTAGGTCTGCTTGCCTAGGACTTGATCTTGGTACCAATCCATAACGATCAAAGTCGAATCGTGAGCCTATTAATGAAGCAAATTCAATGAAACAACAACTGGTACCGTATAGAAGGGGCCATAAACTGGAGAGTCTTGACCAATTCGAAAGATCATTTGGTGTAGTTGAAATAACAGAATTGGAACTTGTTTGGTCAAGTAAGGGAAACTCAATCAAATTCATAACTGTCTCAATAGAATCTTTTCCTTCTTTTTTTTTGTCTAAATATTCAGTTAAGACCATTCCAAGGCTCCTTTTCGCCATGCATAAACTAAACCAACAACTAAGATAAGCACGAAAATCAAAGCTTCGATAAAAACGGATACACCCAATACGTCGAAACTCATTGCCCAAGGGTATAGAAAGACGGTTTCCACATCAAAAACAACAAAAACGAGCGCAAACATATAATAGCGTATTCGGAATTGTACCCAAGCCCCTCCCATGGGTTCTATACCCGATTCATAACTAGAAAGCTTCTCTGGTCCTTCACTAACCGGGGCTAAAAGTCCTGAAATCGAAAATGCCAAAATAGGAATAAGGCTTGCTATTATTAGAAATGTCCAAAAAATATCATATTCGTGAAGCAGAAACATAATGTACTCCCATTAATGTGGAATAGGCGGAACTTAAATTAGTCAATTCAATTCAGCATTGTCAATTTATCCAGAACTTCTCTCTTTTCCTCGGTGAAACAAGAATCTTTTTTGTTCAAACAAAAGCGCTTAGTTTAAGTTTAGCCTTTGTTTCCTCTGTGCTGCATCTTCTTTAAAGATTCATCCAATGGAATCCCAACTCCCTTTCTTTTGGATTTCCATTCTATTTAGATATGGTGTATGTAGATCTAATTCTTATATAAAGAAAACTTTCTCGTTTCACTTTGTCTCGCTTTCTCTAGAATCTCTAGAAAAAAGAATAGCTCTATCCTTTATTTAATATTTAATAATAAAATAATAAGAGACTATTAAATAAAAATGAGAATACTACTAAATTAGAACCTAATTAAGATAGTAGGACTAATCTATGCAGTATAATTAATGAGAAGTAATACTATAAAATAAAAATAAAGAACTCTATTTCAGAACTATGAGACAGAATATTCTGTTTTCTTATTTACTCTTTACTTTATTTTTTCTATTTAAAGTTGATCAATTTACATAATGTATCTATAAACAAAGTAATAAATATACTTAAAACAAAGTAGGAATTCGCAAAATGGATAAAATCATTGCAGTTATTATAGGGAAGTCTAGAGATATCCTATTTGAAGGAGGACGGGATTCAAATCAGGGAAAGGATCCTTTCTTCTATTGATTTGATAGAAATTCGTTTTTCTTTTCCTGTCTGTATGATTTTGATTTTCGATGAATGAGCCTTTGGTAATGCTTTTATCTCTATTCTATGTCGCAGGCGCCTATCCAGTCTATAAACAAATACTAATGAGAAAATGAAAACTATACTAAACTAAAGAAAACATAGGATAGAGATCCTAAAATCTAAAAAAGGGCATATTAGGGCTATACGGATTCGAACCGTAGACCTTCTCGGTAAAACAGATCAAACGGATTATTATCGAAATGATTTGAACTGTTTCAAAGACCCAACATGCATTTTTTTGCATTGGGCTCTTTCATAAACTGATTTAAAGATCAGTTAGTCCACCATAGTTTTTCTTTACGGAAAGATAATGAGATGGCTCCCTGTGCTCTGATTGATTTTTTGTATTATGATCTATCTAGGAGCAATACCAAAGTGTTTCAAAGGAGGATTACCTTGACTTAGGTCTGCCTCCGGTCTAAATTAAATCAACCTAAGTGAAATGGAGTCTCTATCGTTCCACTGCAAGAGTTAACTATGAGACTTCATACACCTTAAAGTTCATAGAACGAAAAGAAGTTTTTTGGAGGCCCTTATCCTCATTACGCCTAGCATTTAGTGGGCTGGATATTTACCTTATCAACTAGCAAATCCATAAGGGTTCTATTTGATTAGGCACCTGAATTGGCACCTGAATCGGACTGAACCGACTGTTTGTCAGGCTACTGTTCTCCTATTCTCTCGAATCTATGAAGTAAGACATTGATTTTGCAATAAGATCGATTATGTTCATTGCATAATAAGCTCCTTTGAAAAGCATTGGCGCACGTGTAAACGAGTTGCTCTACCGAACTGAGCTATAGCCCTTATCAGAGATATCTTAACATATAGATAATTTCTTGTCAAGATGAATATTTTCTAATGCCAGAGGATACCCCTTTGATCTGTATCTGTTTAGTATTTAGTTTAGTATTTAGTATATAACAGACCAATAACAGAGCGGTATTGCTTAGAAAAGGGATTCAATATATAATCGATCGAAGTAATGGGTCTTCCTTTGTGGTGATAAATTGCCTACTTAACTCAGTGGTTAGAGTATTGCTTTCATACGGCGGGAGTCATTGGTTCAAATCCAATAGTAGGTAAGTAGGTAGAAAAATTACTAGATAGCATTGGACTTACTTCGCTTCGCTATCTAATAACTTTTTCTACCCCTCTTCCCTTTTTCTTTGTATCAACTATAAACCACTGGATTGTCTTCAATTGGATGGGGGAATCCAATTGACAGCCTCGATTCGTATCCTAGCTCGTCTGAGAGCGAGCTTCGCTTCAACCAAATCTTTCGTACCCTCAGCTTTACTCAAGTTAGCTTCGGCTATTTCAAGTGCCTTTTGAGCTTCTTCCGGATCAATATCACTACCCAGTTCCGCATCATTTCCTAAAATGATGATCTCATTATTAACTATTCTCGCAAAACCGCTCCACAGAATCGCTGTTAACCATTGGTCGTTGAGGAGGCGTATTCTCAAAGGACCCATATCTACTGCTGTGTTAATGGGGGCGTGGTTTGGTAATACGCCAATTTGGCCACTATTAGTGGATAAAATGATTTCTTTCACTTCACAATCCCAAATAATTCGCTTAGGAGTCAGTACATAAAGATTTAATTTCATTTCTTCGATTTGTTCTCCTCTTCTAAGGTTATAGCTTTCGTGCTAGCTTCATCGATGTTACCCACCAAATAAAAAGCCTGTTCAGGTAGGCCGTCTAATTCTCCGGAAAGGATTAGTTGAAATCCCCTAATAGTTTCCGCAAGAGCAACATACTTTCCTGGAGAACCAGTAAAAACTTCTGCCACAAAGAACGGTTGTGATAAGAAACGCTCAATTTTTCTTGCTCTTGCTACAGTTAAACGATCCTCTTCCGATAATTCATCCAAGCCAAGAATTGCGATAATGTCCTGAAGTTCTTTGTAACGTTGTAAAGTTTCCTTAACTCTTTGCGCAGTTTCATAATGTTCGTTGCCAACGATCCGAGGCTGTAACATAGTCGAGGTTGAATCTAAAGGATCTACTGCTGGATAAATACCCTTGGAAGCTAATCCTCTGGAAAGTACGGTAGTAGCATCCAAATGTGCAAATGTTGTGGCAGGGGCAGGGTCGGTCAAATCGTCTGCAGGTACATAAACTGCTTGAATCGAAGTTATAGATCCCTTTTTAGTAGAAGCAATTCTTTCTTGCAAAGAACCCATTTCTGTACTAAGAGTAGGTTGATAACCCACTGCGGAGGGCATTCTCCCTAATAAAGCGGATACCTCTGATCCTGCTTGAACAAAACGAAAGATATTATCGATAAATAAAAGCACGTCTTGCTTATTAACATCTCGGAAATATTCCGCCATAGTTAGGGCAGTTAAACCAACTCTCATACGAGCTCCCGGTGGTTCATTCATTTGGCCATAGACTAGAGCTACCTTTGATTCCTCAATATTTTTTTCATTAATTACTCCGGATTCCTTCATTTCCATATAAAGATCATTTCCTTCACGAGTCCGTTCCCCTACTCCACCGAATACGGATACGCCCCCATGAGCTTTAGCAATGTTATTGATTAATTCCATGATCAGTACTGTTTTACCTACTCCAGCCCCCCCAAATAGTCCTATTTTTCCTCCACGTCGATAAGGAGCTAAAAGATCGACGACCTTAATACCTGTTTCAAAGATGGATAATTTCGTATCTAACTCGATAAAGGCAGGCGCAGATCTATGAATAGGGAACGTTGCACTACTATCTACAGGACCCAAATTGTCAACAGGCTCCCCAAGAACGTTGAAAATTCGTCCGAGAGTAGCTCCACCGACCGGAACACTGAGAGGAGCTCCCGTGTCAATCACTTCCATTCCTCTCATCAACCCGTCCGTAGCACTCATAGCTACAGCTCTAACTCGATTATTTCCTAATAATTGTTGTACCTCACAAGTCACATTAATTTGCTTATCGGCAGTGTCTCTACTCTGGACTACCAAAGCGTTATAAATATAAGGTAACTTGCCTGGGGGAAAAGTGACATCCAGCACGGGTCCAATAATTTGATCGATACGACCTGTACTTTTTTCTTCAATTGTGGAAACCCCGGGAGGAGAAGTAGTAGGATTGGTTCTCATAATTATCACATAATTAAAAAAAAGGAATTTGTCGAAATTTTTCTTTTTTTATTGTTGAATAATGCCAAATCAAATCAAAAAAAATCCAAAAGTAAAAAGGAAATGAATTAGTTAATTCAATAAGAGAGAAAAGGGGACCAGGACTTGATTTCGTTGCCCAAGCGAATCCCATTCAATCGTTTACTCATGGAATGAGTCCATTGGAAAGTTCAATCAATCTTTTTTTTCATATACATTTTGCCTTTTGTGGAGGATCTGTGCCTACTCTACTTTCCTATCTAGGACTTCGATATACAAAATATATACTACTGTGAAGCATAGATTGCTGTCAACAAAGAATTTTATTAGTATTTAGTTAGGTATTTGCATTCAAAATAAGAAAAGAGAACTATTAAGAACTTGTAAAATAAGGATTAGGAATTAATTTGGGTTGCGCTATATCTATCAAAGAGTATACAATAATTATGGATTTGGTAAATCAAATCCATGGTTTAATAACGAACCGTGTTAACTTACCATAACAACAACTCAATTCCTATCGAATTCCTATATTGGAATTCCTATAGGATAGAACATACACAGGGTGTACGCATTATATATGAATGAAACATATTCATTAACCTAAGCATGCCCTCAATTTTCTTTAATGAGTTGATATTATATTAATTGAATATCCTTTTTGTTTTACGAGATTTTTGCTAAAGTTTCATTTACGCCTAATTAACATCGAGTAGACCCTGTTATTGTGAGAATTCTTAATTCAAGAGTTATAGGGAGGGACTTATGTCACCACAAACAGAAACTAAAGCAGGTGTTGGATTTCAAGCTGGTGTTAAAGATTATAAATTGACTTACTACACCCCAGAGTATGAAACTAAGGATACTGATATCTTGGCAGCATTCCGAGTAAGTCCTCAGCCTGGGGTTCCGCCCGAAGAAGCAGGGGCTGCAGTAGCTGCCGAATCTTCTACTGGTACATGGACAACTGTTTGGACTGATGGACTTACCAGTCTTGATCGTTACAAAGGACGATGCTATCACATCGAGCCTGTTGCTGGGGAAGACAACCAATGGATCTGTTATGTAGCTTATCCATTAGACCTATTTGAAGAGGGTTCCGTTACTAACATGTTTACTTCCATTGTAGGTAACGTATTTGGTTTCAAAGCCCTACGTGCTCTACGTTTGGAGGATCTACGAATTCCCCCTACTTATTCAAAAACTTTCCAAGGCCCGCCTCATGGTATCCAAGTTGAAAGAGATAAGTTGAACAAGTACGGTCGTCCTTTATTGGGATGTACTATTAAACCAAAATTGGGATTATCCGCAAAAAATTATGGTAGAGCGTGTTATGAGTGTCTACGTGGTGGACTTGATTTTACCAAAGATGATGAAAACGTAAACTCACAACCATTTATGCGCTGGAGAGACCGTTTTGTCTTTTGTGCCGAAGCTATTTATAAATCACAGGCCGAAACCGGTGAAATCAAGGGGCATTACTTGAATGCGACTGCGGGTACATGTGAAGAAATGATTAAGAGAGCTGTATTTGCAAGAGAATTAGGGGTTCCTATTGTAATGCATGACTACTTAACTGGGGGATTCACCGCAAATACTACTTTGGCTCATTATTGCCGCGACAATGGCCTACTTCTTCACATTCACCGTGCAATGCATGCAGTTATTGATAGACAGAAAAATCATGGTATGCATTTCCGTGTATTAGCTAAAGCATTGCGTATGTCTGGGGGAGATCATATCCACTCCGGTACAGTAGTAGGTAAGTTAGAAGGGGAACGCGAAATGACTTTAGGTTTTGTTGATTTATTGCGCGATGATTTTATTGAAAAAGATCGTGCTCGCGGTATCTTTTTCACTCAGGACTGGGTATCCATGCCAGGTGTTATACCGGTAGCTTCAGGTGGTATTCATGTTTGGCATATGCCAGCTCTGACCGAAATCTTTGGGGACGATTCTGTATTACAATTTGGTGGAGGAACTTTAGGACATCCTTGGGGAAATGCACCTGGTGCAGCAGCTAATCGAGTGG
>NW_028259534.1:0-33021 GCF_056163025.1 Triticum urartu | reverse complement strand
CATCTAGAAAGCCGTATGCTTTGGAAGAAGCTTGTACAGTTTGGGAAGGGGTTTTTTGAGAGAAAAGAAGAATCTACTTCAACCGATATGCCCTTAGGCACGGCCATGCATAACATAGAAATCACACGTGGAAGGGGTGGGCAATTAGCTAGAGCAGCAGGTGCTGTAGCGAAACTCATTGCAAAAGAGGGTAAATCGGCCACTTTAAGATTACCATCTGGGGAGGTCCGTTTAGTATCCCAAAACTGCTTAGCAACAGTCGGACAAGTGGGTAATGTTGGGGTGAACCAAAAAAGTTTGGGTAGAGCCGGATCTAAGTGTTGGCTAGGTAAACGCCCCGTAGTAAGAGGGGTAGTTATGAACCCTGTGGACCACCCCCATGGGGGCGGTGAAGGGAAAGCTCCCATTGGTAGAAAAAAACCCACAACCCCTTGGGGTTATCCTGCGCTTGGAAGAAGAACTAGGAAAAGGAAAAAATATAGCGATAGTTTTATTCTTCGTCGCCGTAAGTAAATACGTAACTAGGAATATGGAAAATTGCATTTTTGGAATTTGCAATAATGCGATGGGCGAACGACGGGAATTGAACCCGCGCATGGTGGATTCACAATCCACTGCCTTGATCCACTTGGCTACATCCGCCCCTTATCCAGCTAAAGGATTTTTTTCTTTTTTCCATTGATCATTATTCTATTTATTCTGACCTCCGTACTTCGATCGAGATATTGGACATAGAATGCCACTCTTTAAAAAGGAAAAAAGGAGTAATCAGCTGTGACACGAAAAAAAACGAATCCTTTTGTAGCTCATCATTTATTGGCAAAGATAGAAAAGGTCAATATGAAGGAGGAGAAAGAAACAATAGTAACGTGGTCCCGGGCATCTAGCATTCTACCCACAATGGTTGGCCATACAATCGCGATTCATAATGGAAAGGAACATATACCTATTTACATAACAAATCCTATGGTAGGTCGCAAATTGGGGGAATTCGTGCCTACTCGGCATTTCACGAGTTATGAAAATGCAAGAAAGGATACTAAATCTCGTCGTTAACTGAATTCTGAATAGAAAGATTAAGAAGAAAAAAAGATTCAAAATAAAGACAGAAATACCCAATATCTTGCTAGAACAAGATATTGGGTATTTCTGTCTTCAAAAATTCTTATATGTTAGCAGAAAAACCTTATCCATTAATAGATGGAACTTCAACAGCAGCTAAGTCTAGAGGGAAGTTGTGAGCATTACGTTCGTGCATTACTTCCATACCAAGGTTAGCACGGTTGATGATATCAGCCCAAGTATTAATAACGCGACCTTGACTATCAACTACAGATTGGTTGAAATTGAAACCATTTAGGTTGAAAGCCATAGTACTAATACCTAAAGCAGTGAACCAGATTCCTACTACAGGCCAAGCAGCCAAGAAGAAGTGTAAAGAACGAGAGTTGTTGAAACTAGCATATTGGAAGATTAATCGGCCAAAATAACCATGAGCAGCCACAATATTATAAGTTTCTTCCTCTTGACCAAATTTGTAACCCTCATTAGCGGATTCATTTTCAGTAGTTTCCCTGATCAAACTAGAGGTTACCAAGGAACCATGCATAGCACTGAATAGGGAACCGCCGAATACACCAGCTACACCTAACATGTGGAATGGATGCATAAGGATGTTGTGCTCTGCCTGGAATACAATCATAAAGTTGAAAGTACCAGAGATTCCTAAAGGCATACCATCAGAAAAGCTTCCTTGACCAATAGGGTAAATCAAGAAAACAGCAGTAGCAGCTGCAACAGGAGCTGAATATGCAACAGCAATCCAAGGACGCATACCCAGACGGAAACTAAGTTCCCACTCACGACCCATATAACAAGCTACACCAAGTAAGAAGTGTAGAACAATTAGCTCATAAGGACCACCATTGTATAACCACTCATCAACAGATGCAGCTTCCCAAATTGGGTAAAAGTGCAATCCGATCGCCGCAGAAGTAGGGATAATAGCACCAGAGATAATATTGTTTCCATAAAGTAAAGAACCAGAAACAGGCTCACGAATACCATCAATATCTACTGGAGGGGCAGCGATGAAGGCGATAATAAATACAGAAGTTGCGGTCAATAAGGTAGGGATCATCAAAACACCGAACCATCCGATGTAAAGACGATTTTCAGTGCTAGTTATCCAGTTGCAGAAGCGACCCCACAGGCTTGTACTTTCGCGTCTCTCTAAAATTGCAGTCATGGTAAGATCTTGGTTTATTCAAATTGCAAGGACTCCCAAGCACACGTATTAACTAGAATATAGATAATAGAAGGCTTGTTATTTAACAGTATAACATAGACTATATACCAATGTCAACCAAGTCAGCCCAAAGATTAGCTATCCATATAACTAAATTAACCAAACCAATAATTTTGTATTTGTAAATGAAGTGAGTCAAAGTGAAAAACTTTGATGGGTCTTTTCTATATGGGTTGCCCGGGACTCGAACCCGGAACTAGTCGGATGGAGTAGATAATTCTTCCTTGTTACAATAGAGAAAAATCCCTCCCCAAATCGTGCTTGCATTTTTCATTGCACACGACTTTCCCTATGTAGAAATAGCCAATTTCTATTCCAAAGAGGAAGTTCTACTAATTTTTTTAATTAGTAAGTTGATTCACCTACTCTTTATTATAATAAAAAGAACATTTCAGAATGAAAAATAGAAAAGTTTTTTCTTGATCATTTATCAACCCTTTCCTGTTTCTTAATTTCGTCTAATGATTAATTAAGAGGGTTGACCAGGTCATTGATACGTATAATATCCAAATACCAAATACGCTCAGTGTGTGATCCACAGAAAGAAAAAAGAGTTGTTTTGGTGAACATCAAAGAAAAAACTTGCTCTTCTTCCATAAAAAATTCTTCTAAAAATGCCGAACCCAATCGTTGCATAAAAGTTCGTACCGTGCTTTTATGTTTACGAGCTAAAGTTCTAGCACATGAAAGTCGAAGTATATACTTTAGTCGATACAAAGTCCGTTTTTTCGAAGATCCACTATGATAATGAAAAAGATTTCTACATATCCGACCAAATCGATCAAGAATATCCCAATCTGATAAATCTGTCCAAATGGGTTTACTAATAGGATGCCCCGATCCAGTACAAAATTGAGCTTTTGATAAGTATCCTATGAGGAGAGTAGCGGGGACTATGGTATCGAATTTTTTCATTCGAGTATCTATTAGAAATGAATTCTCCAGCATTTGATTCCTTACTAACAAAGAACTTTTTTGTACACTTGAAAGGTACCCCATAAAATCGAAGCAAGAGTTTGCTAATTGGTTTATATGGATTCTTCGCGGCTGAGTCCAAAAACAGAAATAATATTGCCAGAAATTGATAAGGTAGCATTTCCATTTCTTCTTCAAAAAAAAAGTGCCTTTTGATGCAAGAATTGCCTTTCCTTGATATCGAACATAATGCATAAGAGGATCCATAAAGAACCATAGGGTTTTCCGAGAAAAACCAGGGTACATTATCCCAAAATGTTCCATCTTCCTAGAAAAGTGGATTCGTTCCAGAAAAGTTCCAGAAGATGCTAATGGTAAGCAAGAAGATTGTTTACGAAGAAACAACAAAAAAAATTCATATTCTGATACATAAGAGTTATATAGGAATTGAAATAGTCTTTTATTTTCTTTTTGAAAAAAAAAAATGGATTTCATTGAAGTAATAAAACTATTCCAATTCGAATAATAGTTGAGAAAGAATCGCAATAAATGCAAAGATGGAACATCTTGGATACGGTATTGAAGGAGTTGAACCAGGATTTCCAAATGGATAGGATAGGGTATTTCTATATGTGATAGATAATCCAAATGCAAAAATTTGTCTTCTAAAAAGGGAAATATTGAATGAATAGAGCGTAAATTCTGAAACTTTGGTATTTCTTTTTCTTTCAGACAAAAAAATTCCCGTAGCGAGAATGGGATTTCCACAACGATCGCAAACCCTTCAGATAGAATCTGAGAATAAAACTCAGAATAAAAATAATTTTTGTAATCCAATAATCGATCTTGGTTAGGATGATTAACCGAGTTATCCAAAAAATTCTGCTGATACATTCGAATAATTAAACGTTTCACAAGTAGTGAACTAAATTTCTTGTTATTACAACTAACAACTATTTCCACAGGTTCAGAACCATTTAATCCATAATGGTGGGCAAATGCATAAATATATTCCTGAAAGAGAAGTGGGTAGACAAAGTATTGTTGACGAGATTTATGTTTTTCTGAATACCCTTCGAATTTTTCCATTTGTATTTCTACTTGAATCAGAGAGAAGAAGCATTTCTCGGTTTATCGAATGATGATACATAGTGCAATATGGTCAGAACAGGGTGTTGCATTTTTAATACAAACCCTGGAAAGAAAGGGAGTCTAATCCACAGATCTTTTTCTGCTCCTTTTCTACCCAATTAGTTTATGTTTGTTCTAATTAAAAAAAAAGAACAGAACAAGTTTTTTATTTTTGCAGGCCAATCGCTCTTTTGACTTTGGAATACAGCCTCTTTATCAATATACTGCTTCTTTTACACATTCAATCCATAACATCCCTTATTCAATCCATAATCAAGAATAATTAGGATTTCTAAAAAAAAAAAGAAAAAATAAAGGGTCCACTCATAGGAAAACCCAACCTTTCCCCGCATCCGGCACTAATCTATTTTTAACGTCTAATTAGAGCGGGGAATCATTCCAATTAGGAAGTTCAGCTCGTTGCTTTTTATTTTACCAGAATTGGAGCCAGGCTCTATCCATTTATTCATTAGACCCAGAAAATCGTAATTTTGGATTCCATTCAAAAAAGATTGATTTTATTACGACATGCTATTTTTTCCATTCATTACCTTTGAGGATCAGTCGTGGTCTTCTAGACTCTACCAAGAGTCTGGACGAATTTGTTGTTTCATCCAAATGTGTAAAAGATCATAGTCGCACTTAAAAGCCGAGTACTCTACCATTGAGTTAGCAACCCAGATAAAAAAAGGATCTTAGATACGATCGAAATCCAAAAATCAATGGAATTACACCGCGCGCTTCTGTCAAAACATTGAACTAGCAAGACATCAAAAGATTTTTTTTATCGACCATGAAAAACACTCAAATGCCAAAACGAACAGGTCCGGTGAAATTCCACTAAAGTAAAGTTAAAAAAAGAGCGACCCTAATCACGATGGCCAAATTCTCCTTATTTTTAGCGATTTTTATTAACAAAAAATATATATTATAAAAAATATATATTATATTGTATGAGAATACATGCAAGAGGAACACCCTTATCATTTGAGCGAAGTGTAGGCGGAAAAATTGAATATGGAGTGAGGATAAAGAGACCCATCTATCTACAAATTCTATTTGTTCAATAGACCTTTGTCAATGGAAATACAATGGTAAGAAAACAAATTAGATAGAAAAAGTAAATAAAATAGGGGCTTATGTTGGATTGGCACGATATAATATAAATCCAAATAGGATTAAAAAAGAGGTAAATTGTGTCTAAATAATTAGACAACTAGGAATACTAATAATCTTCTCCTATCCTATTTTTTGATTCATTTAGTTCTTCAATTAACTCAAAGTTCTTTCTTTTTCTTTAAAGAATTCTGCCTTCCTTAAAATATCATAAACAGTTCTTGTTGGTTGAGCACCCTTTTCAAGGAAATAGAGAATAGCTGGAACATTTAAACAAGTTTGATTCTTTATCGGATCATAAAAACCTACTTTTTGAAGATCTCTTCCTTCTCTTCGAGATCGAACATCAATTGCAACGATTCGATAGACAGCTTATTGGGATAGATGTAGATAAACAACGCCCCCCCCTAGAAACGTATATGAGGTTTTCTCCTCATACGGCTCGAGAAAATGATTCGAATTTCTGTCGATAATAATAGAAATTAGACTATGACGTGCATTAATTTCCTTACAGAAAAAACAAATTTCATTTATACTCATGACTCAAGTGGGCTAATTTTGCCTGACAAACTTCGAAGGCAAAATCCTTCCAAAATTTTTGAGTCGTCTTTAAACTCTTTTCTTTGTCTCATTTCGAACGAATTGACTTTTATTCCTTATTCTAATCCAACTCTGTTGTTGAGACAATTGAAAATTGTGTTTACTTGTTCTGGAATCCTTTATCTTTGATTTGTGAAATCCTTGGGTTTAGACATTACTTCGGGAATTCCTATTTTTTTCTTTCAAAAGAGTAGCAACATACCCTTTTTTCTTATTTCCTTCGATAAAGCATTTATCTCTTCTATAGAAATCTAATAAGAGGGATTGATTCTGATATACTTTTATTGGACTTTCTTCTTATTTTAACCTTTCGATTTATTTCTATATTAAGGATAGACTGACAAAGTTGGCCTAATTTATTAGTTTTCACTAACCCTAGATTCTTTCCCTTGATAAAAAAAATTCTGTCCTCTCGAGCTCCATCGTGTACTATGTTACTTAAACCCAGCGCAAATTTGGTTCGGAACGAATAGAACAGGCTATGTCGAGCCAAGAGCATTTTCATTACTATGGAAAATGATGGATAGCAAAATCCACAATCGATCATGTCCTTCAAGTCGCACGTTGCTTTCTACCACATCGTTTTAAACGAAGTTTTACCATAACAAACATTCCTCTTTTCATTGCAAAGTGGTATAGAGAATTGATCCAATATGGATGGAATCATGAATAGTCATTGGTTTAGTTTTTTTATACTAATTAAAACTTGCTATCTATGGAGCAATATGGATAAAAGAAAGTAAGTATTTATCCGGGAAGCCTCCGCCAAGATCCAATTTATTTAAACCCATATTAAAATTCTATCATATGAATGAAACATAGTTTGAAAAAGACGACTAAACAAGTTTGCTTAAAACTTATTTATTCTTAAATTTCCACCCTCAACGGATGGCTCGAGATGATCAATCTTGAAGTGAGAAAAGAAGGATTGACTCTTCCTCAATAAATAAACTATCAACCTCCAAAAAAGTTTAATTAATTTAATTACTAGAATTAGAATTCTAGTAGTAATATATTTTTTCAGTACCAAAAACAATTAACTATAATAACTAAATAAACTATTCCAATGAAAAGATTGAAAGTTTTTGGTAGTTATAGAATTCTCGTACTTCTTCAACTCGAATACCAAAAGGAAGAAAAAAATATGACTAAGTGATTTTATAGTAGAGGCATATCCTGAATGTGCTTGATAGATCCCATTTTTTCATGAAAATAAAGATAGTCAATTTGACTGGACTTAAGACTTTATTATGTTTTCTGAGAAAGAATAAGATATCATTATTCTCTTTAATAAACTTTTGTCTCGTACGGAATACTATATGATTTCACCGTTTGTTTCATCAGAAACAATCTGGGACGGAAGGATTCGAACCTCCGAGTAACGGGACCAAAACCCGCTGCCTTACCACTTGGCCACGCCCCATTTCGGGTTTTATGCGACACTAATAAACACTAGTATGTTTATTTGTTATTCGTCAATACCATTTCAATTACATAAAAAAGGAGGGATATTCTCTTGCTAGTATTCTACACATGCGGATAATATAGAATCAAAAAAATGCATTGATCATTACATGGAATTCTATTAAGATATTATATGAAAGTCGAATTTATTCCACTCTCATTTGAGAGTGCGAATACAAGGAGGTATTTTGTGTTTGGGAAAGTCCGAAGAAAAAAGATTTTGAATCTGCCTTTTCCTTCTTTCCCTTAAAAAAATAACTCAAGAAAAATCCAATTATTTACTCTACAAGAATGAAATGCTTGTTATGCCTAATATACTTAGTTTAACCTGTATCTGTTTTAATTCTGTTCTTTATCCTACTAGTTTTTTCTTTGCCAAATTACCCGAAGCTTATGCTATTTTCAATCCAATCGTGGATATTATGCCTGTTATACCTCTATTCTTTTTTCTATTAGCCTTTGTTTGGCAAGCTGCTGTAAGTTTTCGATGAAATCTTTAGTACTCTGTATGCCAAATTGAATGATGTGTTCATTCCAAAAAAATTTTAAAATGGGTAAAAGCCGAGAAGTTTTATATTTTTATATTATGAACCTTCGATTCTAAAATTTAAATTCTTCTACATTGAATGGGTAGCTACAGCAATAAATTTGGATCAGCCTTTCTACTCCCCTGCACCTAGGTTGAGCAGGTACCTAAAGGTACCTACACAATACCTAACCACCTAACCCTATTTTTGCTATTGATAAGAGTGCTTATTATAAAAGAATTCTTGCAATTTTTTTCAAGAATTCTTTTTTGCATTTTTAGGTATAAAAAAAAACCATCCTAGTGGATCCGTGTGGTAAGGAAAAACTGGTAATCTATTCCTTAAAAAAAAATCTTGGAGATTATGTAATGCTTACTCTCAAACTTTTTGTTTATACAGTAGTGATATTCTTTGTTTCACTCTTTATCTTTGGATTCTTATCTAATGACCCAGGACGGAATCCTGGACGCGAGGAGTAAAAATTCAGTTTTTTTTTTTCTTATTGGATTTGTTTCGTACATTTATCTATGAGAAAATCCGGGGGTCAGAATTCTTTCCAATTCGAAAGTCCCAAATGATCCAAGGGAGCGGAAAGAGAGGGATTCGAACCCTCGGTACAAAAAAATTGTACAACGGATTAGCAATCCGCCGCTTTAGTCCACTCAGCCATCTCTCCACGTTCCAAAGCGAAAGGTTTCCGTGATATGATATAGGCAAGAAATAAGAAATAACGGTTGCAAAAAACCCCTTTTTTTTCTTTCAAAAGTCTATAAAAATTATATTGCCAATTCCATTTTAATTATATTCTTTTTTCTTAATGTTAATAAAAAAAGAAGAAAATTCTTGTTTTTTCTTTCTAAAAATCGATATTGGCCGAGAGACAATCAAATAGATTTTCTCTTTAGCGGGCATTTCCATATAGGACTTGTTATAATTATAATAAAACAAGCAGGTTATATAAAAAAAACGCTTTTTTTGTCGATTATTTATCAAGAAAGCAAAAAGGGTTCTTATCAAATCCACCATAAAATTGGAAAGAAGCATAAAGTAAGTAGACCTGACTCCTTTAATGATGCCTCTATCCGCTATTCTGATATATAAATTCGATGTAGATGAAATTGTATAAGCGAATTTTTTTTATTTCCTTAGACTTAGACCGCGCAAGACAAGAATTTTTCGCTATTTACGATTTCATATTCTTGTTACTAGATGTTCTATAGGAATAAGAAGAAATCGCAACTCCTTTGCGCTACACATAAAATTGGATTTCGAAGGTCCATTTTTTTTTTTCAGAATCCTCTATTATTTTAGTTCTTCCACCCATGCAATAGAGAGGGAATGGGAAAAGAAGGGTTACTTTTATTTGCATTTTTCCCTTAAAAGATAGACTTTGAAATAGGAGTCTTGGAATAATGCTGAATTCAAAGGTTTATTTCTTTCTATAGTATAAGAAAAACAATTTATTTCTATTTCTATAGTATAAGAAAAACAAATAAATAGTATAAGAAAAACAAATCGAATCAAATTCATGGATTTACCACGACCTCGGTTGTGACTGTGACTCCATAGATAAAAATGGGAAATTTCTCTCTTCGAGACCATTGAAAAAGGGCATTGAACGAGAAAGAAATCGTCCACAGATAATAAAACTATCATATGCCTTGGAAAGTGATATGAGGTGCTCGGAAATGGTTGAAGTAATTGAATAGGAGGATCACTATGACTATAGCCCTTGGTAGAATTCCTAAAGAAGAAAATGATCTATTTGATACTATGGATGACTGGTTACGAAGGGACCGTTTCGTTTTTGTAGGATGGTCTGGCCTATTGCTCTTTCCTTGTGCTTATTTCGCTTTAGGGGGTTGGTTTACAGGGACAACTTTTGTAACTTCTTGGTATACCCATGGATTGGCTAGTTCCTATTTGGAAGGTTGTAATTTCTTAACCGCAGCAGTTTCTACCCCTGCCAATAGTTTAGCACACTCTTTGTTGCTACTATGGGGGCCCGAAGCACAAGGAGATTTTACTCGTTGGTGTCAATTAGGCGGTCTATGGACTTTTGTAGCTCTCCACGGGGCTTTTGCACTAATAGGTTTCATGTTACGCCAATTTGAACTTGCTCGGTCTGTTCAATTGCGGCCTTATAATGCAATCTCATTCTCTGGTCCAATTGCTGTTTTTGTTTCTGTATTCCTTATTTATCCACTGGGGCAATCTGGTTGGTTCTTTGCGCCGAGTTTTGGCGTAGCAGCGATATTTCGATTCATCCTTTTCTTCCAAGGATTTCATAATTGGACGTTGAACCCATTTCATATGATGGGAGTTGCCGGAGTATTAGGTGCGGCTCTGCTATGCGCTATTCATGGAGCGACCGTAGAAAACACTCTATTTGAGGACGGTGATGGTGCAAATACCTTCCGTGCTTTTAACCCAACTCAAGCTGAAGAAACTTATTCAATGGTCACTGCTAACCGCTTTTGGTCCCAAATCTTTGGTGTTGCTTTTTCCAATAAACGTTGGTTACATTTCTTTATGCTATTTGTACCCGTCACCGGTTTATGGATGAGTGCTATTGGCGTAGTTGGCTTGGCTCTGAACTTACGTGCCTATGACTTTGTTTCCCAGGAAATCCGTGCAGCGGAAGATCCTGAATTTGAGACTTTCTACACCAAAAATATTCTTTTAAACGAGGGTATTCGTGCGTGGATGGCAGCTCAGGATCAGCCTCATGAAAATCTTATATTCCCTGAGGAGGTTCTACCACGTGGAAACGCTCTTTAATGGAACTTTCGTTTTAGCTGGTCGTGACCAAGAAACCACCGGCTTTGCTTGGTGGGCTGGGAATGCCAGACTTATCAATTTGTCCGGTAAACTGCTTGGAGCTCATGTAGCTCATGCCGGATTAATCGTATTCTGGGCCGGAGCAATGAACCTATTTGAAGTGGCCCATTTCGTACCAGAAAAGCCCATGTATGAACAAGGGTTGATTTTACTTCCACACTTAGCTACTCTAGGTTGGGGAGTAGGGCCAGGGGGGGAAGTTCTAGATACTTTTCCGTACTTTGTATCTGGCGTACTTCACCTAATTTCCTCCGCAGTCTTAGGCTTCGGTGGCATTTATCACGCGCTTCTGGGACCCGAGACTCTTGAGGAATCTTTTCCATTCTTTGGTTATGTCTGGAAAGATAGAAATAAAATGACTACAATTTTGGGTATTCACTTAATTTTGTTAGGTCTAGGTGCTTTTCTTCTAGTACTCAAGGCTCTTTATTTTGGCGGTGTATATGATACCTGGGCCCCTGGGGGGGGAGATGTAAGAAAAATTACCAATTTGACCCTTAGTCCCAGTGTTATATTTGGTTATTTACTAAAATCTCCTTTTGGTGGAGAAGGGTGGATTGTTAGTGTAGATGATTTAGAAGATATAATTGGTGGGCATGTATGGTTGGGTTTTATTTGTGTATTTGGCGGAATTTGGCATATTGTAACCAAACCCTTCGCATGGGCTCGCCGTGCATTTGTATGGTCTGGAGAAGCTTACTTGTCTTATAGTTTAGCTGCTTTATCTGTCTTTGGTTTTATCGCTTGTTGTTTTGTATGGTTCAATAATACAGCTTATCCGAGTGAGTTTTATGGACCCACCGGGCCAGAAGCTTCTCAAGCTCAAGCATTTACTTTTCTAGTTAGAGACCAGCGTCTTGGAGCTAATGTGGGATCCGCTCAAGGACCCACAGGTTTAGGTAAATATCTAATGCGTTCCCCAACTGGGGAGGTTATCTTTGGAGGGGAAACTATGCGTTTTTGGGACCTTCGTGCTCCATGGTTAGAACCTCTAAGGGGCCCCAACGGTTTGGACTTGAGTAGGTTGAAAAAAGACATACAACCTTGGCAAGAACGACGCTCAGCAGAATATATGACCCACGCTCCTTTAGGCTCTTTAAATTCCGTGGGTGGCGTAGCTACCGAGATCAATGCAGTTAATTATGTCTCTCCTAGAAGTTGGTTATCAACTTCTCATTTTGTTCTAGGATTCTTCTTTTTTGTGGGCCATTTATGGCATGCAGGAAGAGCCCGAGCTGCTGCAGCAGGTTTTGAAAAGGGAATCGATCGTGATTTGGAACCTGTTCTTTACATGAACCCTCTTAACTAAGATTTTCTTATTTATACCTGTTCTACTTTTTTTCTGTTCTGGCTCGGTTATTCCATCTAGCCGAGCCATTCATTCCTTTTTATGAAAGAAAGATAAGGGACAGAAAAAAAAAATAAATAAAAATGAAAGAAACAAACGTATTCAATAAGCAAAAGGAGAGAGAGGGATTCGAACCCTCGATAGTTCCTAGAACTATACCGGTTTTCAAGACCGGAGCTATCAACCACTCAGCCATCTCTCCACAGCCTAATCCTTATTTTACTCCTACAAATAGAACATAGCCATATAAAAAATAAAAAGATTTATTAGCCTCTAGAAAGATATCAGATACAAGTTCCTTTTCGATATATCTCTGTATACTGTATACACGGATACAGGATCCGCTATACCCGCTTGTGAAATAAAGAGTAAATAATCTCTTCTCACCCCCATATCCAAATAAAAAAGCGGTTTAAGTAATAAATTTGAATTAAAGAGAAGAATCAATGGATTCATGATTAAACCCCTCCTACTTCTTGTATTTTTTTACAATTTTGGTTTAAGTGAGGGATCAAATATGTAGTCAACTTTATTTGATGGTAGCTTGGAGGATTAGAAATATGACTATTGCTTTCCAATTAGCTGTTTTTGCATTAATTGCGACTTCCTCAGTCTTAGTAATTAGTGTACCCCTTGTATTTGCTTCTCCTGATGGTTGGTCAAATAATAAAAATGTTGTATTTTCCGGTACATCATTATGGATTGGACTAGTCTTTCTCGTAGCTATTCTGAATTCTCTCATTTCTTAAATGAAATTTGGTTAATATTTATTAACCCCATAAAAAAGAAATAATAAAGGCCATTTCTTCTAAAAAATTAGAATAGTGAGACGTATTAAAACGCAATTTGCGTTCCGAATTGCTAGCTCTTCTCTTTCAGTATTATGAAATTCCATTCCCATTAGAATATTCATTGACAGATAATAAAAAAAGGAAAACTCTAATATAATAGAAAATGAAATGAAACGGTCGACCCAGACATAGAAGGTCGACCCAGGCGGATATACGCTATAAAATATATACCGTAGCGAGCGTAGTTCAATGGTAAAATATCTCCTTGCCAAGGAGAAGATACGGGTTCGATTCCCGCCGCTCGCCCGCTTAATTTATCAAAGTACTATGATAAAAAGTTTAGTCTAGTTAACTGTTTAACTACTTATATTAAATTAAGTATTAATTAGGTGTTAGTCTAGTGCCGTATCCCTTACTATCTTACCCTTCCTTTGCATCCCACTCAAAAAAAGAGGGCGCTCCAGAGGCAGAAATAGAACTCGCCAACAGAGCTCCAAAAATTGGGTATTAACTGAGACAAACAACGGGCAAACTTTTTTTAAAGGGAAGGGAGAGGTAGACTGTCCCTTTCGTTTCATTTTTATTTTCTGCAGGGTAGGGAGAGGCCTTGCGCCTTCTTTTTTTGAAGGCAAGTGACTTCGCAAACTGCTCAATTTTGCCCTCTAGGGCCGGGAACTAATGAATAAAAAAGGGTTGGATACGCCCCTCTACCATACATATCTAGAGAAATAGAATAGTCCTTTTATACAGACTGCTAAGTGCGGAGACGGGAATCGAACCCGTGACCTCAAGGTTATGAGCCTCGTGAGCTACCAAACTGCTCTACTCCGCTCTGGAGTACCAGAAACTGGTGGACAAAAAAGGCTTGAATACAAGCCTCTAACATGTCTAGACAAATAGAATACTCCTTTTATACAGAATGGAGCGGGTAGCGGGAATCGAACCCGCATCGTTAGCTTGGAAGGCTAGGGGTTATAGTCGACGTTGGTTGATTATTTTTAACGTCTCTAATTCAAAACCGAACATGAAATTTTGATTTCATTCGGCTCCTTTATGGATATTCTCACCACTTAACATCTATGTCAGCTTTTCTATTTGAATGGAACCAAAGCTCTCCGCTTTCTAGATGATCCTTATAGAGTAGGAGATAGAAATTCTATCTAAATTCATCTAATCTACTTACTTCGTTCCCTAATTTCATTCAAGAGATCCTGAGGAAAAGAATTGGGTTTCCACCGAGCTGAAACAATATGCGGATGGTTCTAGTAAACCAAAACTATCGTTTTTTAGCTATTTGGCTTCCTTATTCCTTATTTTAAGAAGATTTAGTTACGATTGGAAATCAACTTTTTTGTATCTTCATCCATAGATCCTTTACTCATATTTTCAAAATTGGAATACTTAATCCAATGCAAAATTATGCTTCGCGACTCTGTACTCATAATCCTATTTTTATTTTGGATGCAATTTAAATTAGTCTTTGGATACAAATCGCCAGAATGTATATTCTTCCTCAATATGCTATTGAGAGGAAAAGGATTTAATCCTTTATAAGAACTAAAGTTTTCATCGGAATATAAAAATAAAAAACTTAAGGATGCCTTAAGTATATCATTTCAAATTCAGTTATTAATAGAACGAATCACACTTTTACCACTAAACTATACCCGCTACATTGTAGATTATGGTATAAATGGTACCCTTTGTCAAGGATAGCCATTTGACAAGAAGGCTAATTCCCCCTTATTGAATCAGATGGAGAAGGTTCATGACACTGAGCCGTTGGTACTTCTACTTCGATCGCTCGCCTTTACTTTAGGATTTAGATAGCCCCTCTGGTCTGTAAAAAAAATCTTTTCTTACCATGCTAATAGCGCCTGAACCAAATGTATTTATTTTGATTAGGATCCTATTCTACGGTTACGACTACAATAATAATTATTTACTTTGCAAGGACGTAAGTGTGTCAGACTGCTAAATTGTTTTATTATTCCTACAATATAAACTAGGGGATATAGGGGGTAACACTGTCCCTATAAATTCCTTTTTTCCTTTTCTTTTTTGTCCAGAATTGAACAAAAAAGAAATTATGGAAGATGTTTTCTTCCCCCATTAAGTCCGAGCCATAGAGTAAGAGTGAGATGAGTTTTCCAAATTCATCATAGACTTTCCCTATGGCTTGATAGAAGTAAGCAGCAAAGAGTCGTAACTTAAAGAAAAAAACGGACAGGGCCGACAGATTTACCTGATGTAAAGAAGATCCTAAAAGTCTCTGATTAGTCGACTCTCTCCATTTAACACTTTCCTCTCTCTCCTTTTTTCCACTGACTCAATTCTAGTTTATTAGATTCTTGTTTAAAAGAATGCAAAAAGTTCAATAGAACTAAGAACACATAAAAAATAGCATAGAGGATCAAGGCCATTACCAAAAGTTCCTCCCAAGGATCCTATATCCTATTGGGTATCTGTTCCCCGCCTTTTCCCGCTAGGATCGGAAATCTTATATTTTCCATATCCATATACCGTTGAATCCTTGGGGTTCCAGAATCCGCCTATTTTACTAGTCTTCGGAAACGGAAAACCCTGAACCAAGAAGAGTTGGATATGTTATGTAGGGTATGTTTTTTTTTATTAATTTTATTTTGAGCTCTCAAGATATCGATATATACATATACAATCTCTACATAATGTCTCTCTCTCTATCTCTATATATTATATATATAATATGTACATTATGCAGTAGACCCATAATGGGAAATCCAAGTGGCTAATTTTTGAATTAAATAAAAAGCCCTTTTAACTCAGTGGTAGAGTAATGCCATGGTAAGGCATAAGTCATCGGTTCAAATCCGATAAAGGGCTTTTTAAATTAGTGGTAGAGTAATCTCGTGCTAAGACGTAAGTCGTTGGTTCGAATCTGATAGAGTACTTTTCTACTAAATTGATTCACTTTTTTTCTTTGTTTTTGAAACTTTCTCTATATTTTTAGAGAATTTTATGACTTAGTGCGGGATGGATGCATTTTTGGTATGAACACTAAATGAAGCACGGAGAATTAATCTATAACGATCAACTAAAAAAAATCCTAGATGAAAACATAACAGAAAAGTTGGAAAAACTCTTTGCTTTGGATCTATTTATACTTTTCGAGTATATTGACAATTCCAAAAAACTGCTCATACTATGATTATAGTATAATCACGAGCGGTTGTATATGGCCCTATCGTCTAGTGATGCCCCTATCGTCTAGTGGTTCAGGACATCTCTCTTTCAAGGAGGCAGCGGGGATTCGACTTCCCCTGGGGGTAGGGAGTATTATGAAAGGAGGTTAATCATAGATTAGCAAAAACCCTAGAATAAATTCTTCCTGGGTCGATGCCCGAGTGGTTAATGGGGACGGACTGTAAATTCGTTGACAATGTCTACGCTGGTTCAAATCCAGCTCGGCCCAAACCAAAAATCTAGGGCTTCGTGAGTATGAACTAAATCCTTTTGTTTTTCTTCCATAAAATAAAATGTCTGATCTATAGAAATAAAAGATAAAGAAAAAAGGGAAATTTTTTTTTCTAATCCATATCTCTCTCATTCCTTTCTTACAAACAAAAGAGTTTTTCTTATTGAAGGCTGGATTATTATCCATTTTTAGTGATAAAAAATCACGACATACTAGTTATGTCACTCTCACTATACCCACGTATAATATAATATGTGGGTATGTAGTATATGATTCGTCTATTTCTTAGAGTACGAAAGACGAATCGAATCTTCTTATGGTTCTATTTAAGAATGGGTATGCCATACACCCCGCGGGGATTGTAGTTCAATTGGTCAGAGCACCGCCCTGTCAAGGCGGAAGCTGCGGGTTCGAGCCCCGTCAGTCCCGAACTAGGGTTCAATGAATGGAGAAATTGATATTTCCTTTTTCCATGAAAAAAAGGGGCAGGGAGCAAGATCAAATACCCACAGGGCACCCTTACTTCACTTTTTTATTTTGCATCTCTCATTAAAGAGGGAGGGAGGGCATATAGGAATTTTTTTTTCACTACTCCCAATCGATAAAGAAAGACACACATACGATATGTGGATTAGTAGAATTTAGGATATTATATTACTCTATCTTTCTTTATGATGATACCATCCTCATCTTAATTTCCTATTCCACTCTTATGGAATAGAGTACCGGTATTTTACCGGAATCCATACATAAATCGTATTCCCTTTTTATTTCAGACCTCTTTTCCCCATCTCACTTCTACTGCTTATTTGGATGTCTATGTGACCCATAGAAAGTGAAAGTTGGTCATATAATACATACATAATTGTATGTATAACTATAAGAAAAAGGAAGGGAAATTGTATAAGATTAAGAAAGTATAAGATTAAGAAAGCTCGTGGGTTAGAGATATAGAAAAGAAAAAGTAGAAAAGGATTAAAAAAGAGGGAATTCCTAATCCAATCAAAAAACCCATTTTGGTCTTAGTGTGGATAGAGGATCTTCCTATGTTATACTATATAACTCTCATCCGTGAAATATAACTCTCATCCATGAATTGATTTGATAGATCCGATATTCATAATATTGAATTGATTCAGTATTATCAGAATGCAAGCCCTACCCTTGAATTTACAAGATACCCCTTTTTCCTCTCCATGGGATTACATCCCGAGTTATTGTGAAAATAAAAAATAAAGAGGTTATGGAAGTCAATATTCTCGCATTTATTGCTACTGCACTGTTCATTCTAGTTCCTACTTCTTTTTTACTTATTATTTATGTAAAAACAGTCAGCCAAAATAATTAATTGGAATTCCAATTAATCATTGAAGAAATTAAAAAGGGATTAAATAAAAAAAATCCAAGTCTTAAATGAAAGGATCTGGTTGGAATCTTAAAGTGTGGTAGAAAGAACTACATATAGTTTTTTCTACGACACTTTAGATTCTTTCTATTATATTATCTTTGAATCTACATAGAATAGATTAGTAGATTGAAATAGTTAAGTAGTCTAATTCAATTTCTTTTTTCATTGCATCCACTTAATTTCAATCAGGTCAAAATAAAAAAATCTAAGACAATTCTTGACCAAAGAATCCATGGAAGGAAAGAAAAATAATATGAAGAATAGACTATAGTAAAAAGTAAAAGGAAATGGAAAATGTGTGATATGCCGTGAATAGTTCCGTGGAAGAAAGTCTAATTTTCTTATGTATAGAACTTTTTTTAACCATTCGTCATTTCTAGTAGAAATTCTGAATTGGTATAATGGCTCTTTCTTACATTACAACTTACAATACAAGAGTTTCTTACAGGAGTGAAACAAAACTAAAGAAAAAGATTAAAGAATAACGTTTGACAAAATGATTAATGCAAAATGATCCATTAAAGAAAAGAATTGATACAACAATTTGATTACTTAATCAATTAGTAGTATCCCTAGAGTCCACTCCTTCCCCATACTACTAGTGAAAGAGAAAATGTAAAGACTACCATTAAAGCAGCCCAAGCGAGACTTACTATATCCATCTAAATTATGTCTCCTATTTCTATGAAGGGATTATTCTACTATTGATCAATAATCATAGTGGAATCAAGGGTACAGAGTCAAAAAGGGATTCCGCCCTAAGGCCATGGATCAATCAGTTCAAGGAATTTACTCCTAACAAATTCTTATAGGAATTCTGGTAGAATTAGAGAGCATTAAAAATACGAGATACTATAGCCCTTTTTTCCTTAAAAAAGAAAGAGTACGGGAATGATGTCCTGAATAGAAGAAGCGGGAATAGGAAGATTTTTTATTCCTTTTGTTACTCTTTTTTTTTTTTTTAAGCAAAGGACGCCCGAATATACCATAAAATTATCGATAGATAAATATTTATTGGATACCTACCTTACCTAATGTTTATTTTTGACCTAAACCCTGCAGCCTTGCTTTGTATCATTCTATGAAAGAATGAAGAGATTTTATCCATAATACAACTCCTAAATTGATTTTTGATCGACCTATTTAATCTGATTCTCGTTAGAATTAAGTAGTCCTTACTTTAGTGTATGTAGGTAACATAAGATGTACGATAAAAAAATGTATAATAATTAGTAAGTCTTGATATTCTTTCGTGGAGTCCCTTCTTGAATCTTAGATTGAAAAAAAAAAAGAATGCCCCTTAGGGACCTTTCTTTGGATACCAAGATTTCTGACATCTTATCCTCGTATTTTAAAATTATCAAATCGAATCTCAATTAAGAACCAATTCAAATTCATATAATAAAAGAATAAGGAAACACTACCTCACCCCTATTGATAACCATTTTGGCCACTACCGTCAAAACAAACCCTAACCCTAGTTTGAGGATAGAACTATGGTATGGTTTCTCTAAACCCAGTATCGGCAGGCCCAGTTACTCTCTTGCCCGAACTTATGCGAAGTAAAAATTTATCGAATTCGATCAGCACTATAAAAAAAACCTAAGTATTTTATTGATCAGGCGGCACCCAGATTTGAACTGGGGATAAAGGATTTGCAGTCCCCTGCCTTACCGCTTGGCCATGCCGCCAAAAAATCCGATCAAAAATCTAGAAAACAGCAAGTATTCATCCACGTTTTCTTACGAAAAGCCCCTTTTATTTTGAATATAATTCTACTTACTTTTTTCCAATCTTTTTCAAAAAATCTATTCCTGCTTTTTTTGATCCAGTTTCTATTATTCTCCTCGATAGATTCTATCTTAAAACATACATTGTTAACACAATAAAACTTCCCATTTCTTTCTATTGAGATGAAAAAGAAGAAAAAGTGGATTTCTATTCACAGGCTGCAAAATTCAGAATAAATTGGAACCGTTAACTAGAATTCTCTTTTTTTTATTGCAGTAGTGAACTACTCTTAAATCGGTATTATCTCCCCCCCCTTCAATGGCATAATAAAATATTATGGCTTTATGCTTAATCCGTGTATAGGTAAACTTTAGGTCCGAACAGCATTATTATCCAAAGATCCCCTTTATGTACATATCTCTATGGGGAATCATGCTTTAATTTTTCAAAGTATTAAATTAAATATCTTGAATAAAAAAAGGAAATTTGCTCTGATATAGAGTATAACCTGACTATCTTGGCGTACCCAAGTGAAATTACGATAAAAGAAAAGCATGGATATGGGGAGAGGTGGATAACTAGATTGGCATGTACTTAAAAAAGGGACTTACTTTATTTTAGAATTCCACAATGAAATACTGAATTTTCTAGCAATTATACTACTCCGATCCGAAATAAAAAAGAACCCTCAAATTATTTTGAGAAATTAAAGTAAGCACGCTATTCTAAATCGAAGTAAAGTCAAACTTTCTAGTATATTATATTACGGCTTTATTACATTCATAGAAAGGAGATAAAATGAGAAATCTTTGCCATCCAATCTGATTAGAATATCATAACATAAAGTATAAGTGGCAGAATTTTTTTTGTAGGAATGTTTTATCAATTCATTTTCATTTCATTTGTACCCCTGGCAAACTCGAACTTTCGTCCAAATGGTCTCTATTCATATGTATGAAATACATATATGAAATACGTATGTGGAGTTCCCTAGAATTTCATGTGATTCAGTAAACAGAATATAGATTCCATGATTGCTAGATCGATCCATAGGGATTGATGAAGAGTGAGCTGATAATGGAATTTTTCTTTGATAAACAGGAAACTTAAGATTAAGATGCTCCGGAATGGAAACGAGGGAATGTCCACAATACCCGGATTTAGTCAGATCCAATTCGAGGGATTTTGTAGGTTCATTAATCAAGCCTTGGCAGAAGAACTTGACAAGTTTCCAACAATTAAAGATCCAGATCACGAAATTGCATTTCAATTATTTGCGAAAGGATATCAACTGCTAGAACCCTCGATAAAAGAAAGAGATGCTGTGTATGAATCACTCACCTATTCTTCCGAATTATATGTATCTGCGAGATTAATTTTTGGTTTCGATGTGCAAAAGCAAACCATTTCTATCGGAAACATTCCTATAATGAATTCCTTAGGAACCTTTATTATAAATGGAATATACCGAATTGTGATCAATCAAATATTGCTAAGTCCTGGTATTTACTACCGCTCGGAATTAGATCATAAGGGAATTTCTATCTACACTGGCACTATAATATCAGATTGGGGGGGGAGATCGGAATTAGCAATTGATAAAAAAGAAAGGATATGGGCTCGCGTGAGTAGAAAACAAAAGATATCTATTCTAGTTCTATCATCAGCTATGGGTTCGAATCTAAGAGAAATTCTGGATAATGTTTCCTACCCTGAAATTTTCTTGTCTTTCCCGAATGCTAAAGAGAAGAAGAGGATTGAGTCAAAAGAAAAAGCTATTTTGGAGTTTTATCAACAATTTGCTTGTGTAGGTGGGGACCTGGTATTTTCGGAGTCCTTATGCGAGGAATTACAAAAGAAATTTTTTCAACAAAAATGTGAATTAGGAAGGATTGGTCGACGAAATATGAATCGGAGACTTAATCTTGATATTCCTCAGAACAATACATTCTTGTTACCACGAGATGTATTGGCCGCTACGGATCATTTGATTGGAATGAAATTTGGAACGGGTATACTTGACGATGACGATATGAATCACTTGAAAAATAAACGTATTCGTTCGGTTGCGGATCTGTTACAAGATCAATTCGGATTGGCTCTTGGTCGTTTACAACATGCAGTTCAAAAAACTATTCGTAGAGTATTCATACGTCAATCGAAACCGACTCCCCAAACTTTGGTAACTCCAACTTCAACTTCAATTTTATTAATAACTACTTATGAGACCTTTTTTGGCACATACCCGTTATCTCAAGTTTTTGATCAAACGAATCCATTGACACAAACTGTTCATGGGCGAAAAGTGAGTTGTTTAGGTCCTGGAGGGTTGACGGGGAGAACCGCAAGTTTTCGGAGCCGAGATATTCATCCGAGTCACTATGGGCGTATTTGTCCAATTGACACGTCTGAAGGAATCAATGTTGGACTTACTGGATCCTTAACAATTCATGCGAGAATTGATCACTTGTGGGGATCCATAGAGAGTCCGTTTTATGAAATATCTGCTGAGAAAGCAAAAGAAAAAAAAGAGAGACAGGTGGTTTATCTATCACCAAATAGAGATGAATATTATATGATAGCAGCAGGAAATTCTTTGTCCTTGAATCAAGGTATTCAGGAAGAACAGGTTGTTCCGGCTAGATACCGTCAAGAATTCTTGACTATTGCATGGGAACAGATTCATGTTAGAAGTATTTTTCCTTTCCAATATTTTTCTATTGGGGGTTCTCTCATTCCTTTTATTGAGCACAATGATGCGAATCGGGCTTTAATGAGTTCTAATATGCAGCGCCAAGCAGTTCCGCTTTCTCGGTCCGAGAAATGCATTGTTGGAACTGGATTGGAACGCCAAACAGCTCTAGATTCGAGGGTTTCCATTATAGCCGAACGCGAGGGAAAGATCATTTCTACTGATAGTCATAAGATACTTTTATCAAGTAGTGGGAAGACTATAAGTATTCCTTTAGTTAACCACCGTCGCTCTAACAAAAATACTTGTATGCACCAAAAACCCCGGGTTCCACGGGGTAAATCCATTAAAAAAGGACAAATTTTAGCAGAAGGAGCTGCTACAATTGGGGGCGAACTTGCTTTAGGAAAAAACGTATTAGTAGCTTATATGCCATGGGAAGGTTACAATTTTGAAGACGCAGTACTAATTAGCGAACGTTTGGTATATGAAGATATTTATACCTCTTTTCACATCCGGAAATATGAAATTCAGACGGATACGACAAGCCAGGGCTCCGCTGAAAAAATCACTAAAGAAATACCACATCTAGAAGAACATTTACTCCGCAATTTGGACAGAAATGGAGTTGTTAGGTTGGGATCCTGGGTAGAAACTGGTGATATTTTAGTAGGTAAATTAACGCCTCAGATAGCGAGCGAATCATCTTATATCGCGGAAGCTGGATTATTACGGGCCATATTTGGCCTTGAGGTTTCCACTTCAAAAGAAACTTCTCTGAAATTACCTATAGGTGGAAGAGGGCGCGTTATCGATGTGAAATGGATCCAAAGGGACCCGCTCGACATAATGGTTCGTGTATATATTTTACAGAAACGTGAAATCAAAGTTGGGGATAAAGTAGCCGGAAGACATGGGAATAAAGGGATCATTTCCAAAATTTTGCCTAGGCAAGATATGCCCTATTTGCAAGATGGAACACCCGTTGATATGGTCTTCAATCCCTTAGGAGTACCCTCCCGAATGAATGTGGGACAAATATTTGAAAGCTCGCTCGGATTAGCGGGGGATCTGCTAAAGAAACATTATAGAATAGCACCCTTTGATGAGAGATATGAGCAAGAGGCTTCAAGAAAACTTGTGTTTTCAGAATTATATGAAGCCAGTAAAGAAACAAAAAATCCATGGGTATTTGAACCCGAGTACCCGGGAAAAAGCAGAATATTTGATGGAAGAACAGGCGACCCCTTTGAGCAACCTGTTCTAATAGGGAAGTCCTATATCTTAAAATTAATTCATCAAGTTGATGAGAAAATTCATGGGCGTTCTACTGGGCCCTACTCACTTGTTACACAACAACCGGTTAGAGGAAGAGCCAAGCAAGGGGGACAACGAGTAGGAGAAATGGAAGTTTGGGCTTTAGAAGGATTTGGTGTTGCTCATATTTTACAAGAGATACTTACTTATAAATCTGACCATCTTATAGCTCGCCAAGAAATACTTAATGCTACGATCTGGGGAAAAAGAATACCTAATCATGAGGATCCTCCAGAATCTTTTCGAGTGCTCGTTCGAGAACTACGATCTTTGGCTCTAGAACTGAATCATTTCCTTGTATCTGAAAAGAACTTCCAGGTTAATAGGGAGGAAGTTTGATCGGAATAAATATAAATTCTTTTCTTATTTCTATTTTATGATTGACCAATATAAACATCAACAACTTCAAATTGGACTCGTTTCCCCTCAACAAATAAAGGCTTGGGCTAACAAAAACCTACCTAATGGAGAAGTCGTTGGCGAAGTCACAAGGCCCTCTACTTTTCATTATAAAACCGATAAACCAGAAAAAGATGGATTGTTTTGCGAAAGAATCTTTGGACCCATAAAAAGCGGGATTTGCGCTTGTGGCAATTCTCGAGCGAGCGGAGCTGAAAACGAAGACGAAAGATTTTGCCAAAAATGCGGGGTCGAATTTGTGGATTCTCGGATACGAAGATATCAAATGGGATACATCAAACTCGCATGTCCCGTGACTCATGTGTGGTATTTGAAAGGTCTTCCTAGTTATATCGCGAATCTTTTAGATAAACCTCTTAAGAAGTTGGAGGGCCTAGTATACGGCGATTTCTCTTTTGCTAGGCCCAGCACTAAAAAACCCACTTTTTTACGATTACGAGGTTTATTCGAAGAGGAAATTGCATCCTGTAACCACAGCATTTCTCCCTTTTTTTCTACCCCAGGCTTTGCAACATTTCGAAATCGGGAAATTGCGACAGGAGCAGGTGCTATTAGAGAACAATTAGCAGATTTGGATTTGCGAATTATTATAGAGAATTCTTTGGTCGAATGGAAGGAATTAGAAGACGAGGGGTATAGTGGAGATGAGTGGGAAGATAGAAAAAGACGAATAAGAAAAGTTTTTTTGATTAGACGCATGCAATTGGCGAAACATTTTATTCAAACAAATGTAGAACCAGAATGGATGGTTTTGTGCTTATTACCGGTTCTTCCTCCCGAATTGAGACCTATTGTTTATAGGTCTGGAGATAAAGTAGTGACTTCAGACATTAATGAACTTTATAAGAGAGTTATCCGTCGGAACAACAATCTTGCCTATCTATTAAAAAGAAGTGAATTAGCGCCAGCAGATTTAGTAATGTGCCAGGAAAAATTGGTACAAGAAGCCGTGGATACACTTCTTGATAGTGGGTCCCGCGGGCAACCGACGAGGGATGGTCACAATAAAGTATACAAATCACTTTCAGATGTAATTGAAGGTAAAGAGGGAAGGTTTCGCGAGACTCTGCTTGGGAAACGGGTCGATTACTCGGGGCGTTCTGTCATTGTTGTGGGTCCTTCGCTTTCATTACATCAATGTGGATTACCTCTAGAGATAGCAATAAAGCTTTTTCAGCTATTTGTAATTCGCGATTTAATCACGAAACGCGCCACTTCTAATGTAAGGATTGCTAAAAGGAAAATTTGGGAAAAAGAACCCATTGTATGGGAAATACTTCAAGAAGTTATGCGGGGACATCCTGTACTGTTAAATAGAGCACCTACCCTGCATAGATTAGGCATACAGGCCTTTCAACCCACTTTAGTAGAGGGGCGTACTATTTCTTTACACCCATTAGTGTGTAAGGGTTTCAATGCGGACTTTGATGGAGATCAAATGGCTGTTCATCTACCTTTATCCTTGGAAGCTCAGGCAGAAGCCCGTTTACTTATGTTTTCTCATATGAATCTCTTATCTCCCGCTATTGGGGATCCTATTTGCGTACCAACCCAAGACATGCTTATCGGGCTTTATGTATTAACGATTGGAAAGCGTCGAGGTATTTGTGCAAATAGATATAATAGTTGCAGAAAACTACCCAAATCTAAAAGTAAATTACAATAATAATAATAATTTTAAATATAGGAAAGATAAAGAACCCCATTTTTCTAGTTCTTATGATGCACTGGGAGCTTATAGACAAAAACTAATCAGTTTAGATAGTCCCTTGTGGCTACGATGGAACCTGGATCAACGCGTCATTGGGTCAAGAGAAGTTCCGATTGAAGTTCAATATGAATCTTTGGGGACTTATCATGAGATTTATGCCCACTATCTAATAATGGGAAATAGAAAAAAAGAAATTCGTTCGATATACATTCGAACCACTCTTGGTCATATTTCTTTTTATAGAGAAATAGAGGAAGCCATACAAGGATTTAGTCAGGCCTATTCATACACTACCTAAACAAGA
This sequence comes from Triticum urartu, assembly GCF_056163025.1. Classification (NCBI taxonomy): domain Eukaryota; kingdom Viridiplantae; phylum Streptophyta; class Magnoliopsida; order Poales; family Poaceae; genus Triticum; species Triticum urartu. Next base: position 6,943 of record NW_028259534.1, on the reverse strand, counting down.
AAGTTAGATTCGGCGATGCCCCTCCCCTTTCGGGGGGCATTCCGATTTCCCTAGTATCATCATTATTTGCCACGCGAATCCAGATTGAGATTGAGGCAATTAAGTTAATTAAATTTTCGAATCACTGACTCAGGCCCATTGTCGAATCCTACTCAGCAATTGTCGAATCCTACTCAGCCGAAAAGGGGGTACTTATGTATGGCGGAACGGGCCAATCTGGTCTTTCATAATAAAGAGATAGACGGAACTGGTATGAAACGACTTATTAGCAGATTAATAGATCATTTTGGAATGGGATATACATCCCATATACTGGATCAACTAAAGACTCTGGGCTTCCATCAAGCCACTACTACATCGATTTCGTTAGGAATCGAGGATCTTTTAACAATACCCTCTAAGGGATGGTTAGTCCAAGACGCGGAACAACAGAGTTTTCTTTTGGAGAAACACTATTATTATGGGGCTGTACACGCGGTAGAAAAATTACGCCAATCTGTTGAGATATGGTATGCGACAAGTGAATATTTGAAACAAGAAATGAATTCAAATTTTCGGATAACGGATCCTTCTAATCCAGTCTATCTAATGTCTTTTTCAGGAGCCAGAGGAAATGCATCTCAAGTACACCAATTAGTAGGTATGAGAGGATTAATGTCGGACCCTCAAGGACAAATGATTGATTTACCTATTCAAAGCAATTTACGCGAGGGACTTTCTTTGACAGAATATATAATTTCCTGCTATGGAGCCCGCAAAGGGGTTGTAGATACTGCTGTGCGAACAGCAGATGCTGGATATCTTACACGTAGACTTGTTGAAGTAGTTCAACATATTATTGTGCGTAGAAGAGATTGTGGTACTATCCGAGGTATTTCTGTAAGTCCTCAAAATGGGATGACGGAAAAACTTTTTGTCCAAACACTAATTGGTCGTGTATTAGCAGACGATATATATATCGGTTCACGATGCATTGCCGCGCGAAATCAAGATATTGGAATTGGATTAGTCAATCGATTCATAACTGCCTTTCGAGCACAACCATTTCGAGCACAACCAATATATATTAGAACCCCCTTTACTTGCCGAAGCACTTCTTGGATCTGTCAATTATGCTATGGCCGGAGTCCTACTCATAGTGATCTGGTCGAATTGGGAGAAGCCGTAGGTATTATTGCAGGTCAATCAATTGGGGAGCCAGGGACTCAACTAACATTAAGAACTTTTCATACTGGCGGAGTATTCACAGGGGGTACTGCCGACCTTGTACGATCCCCTTCGAATGGAAAAATAAAATTCAATGAGAATTTGGTTCACCCCACACGTACCCGTCATGGGCAGCCTGCTTTTCTATGTTATATAGACTTGCATGTAACTATTCAGAGTCAAGATATTCTATATAGTGTGAATATTCCCTCAAAAAGCTTGATTCTAGTGCAAAATGATCAATATGTAAAATCCGAACAAGTAATTGCGGAGATTCGTGCCGGAACGTCCACTTTACATTTTAAAGAAAGGGTACAAAAGCATATTTATTCTGAATCAGACGGCGAAATGCACTGGAGTACTGATGTTTACCATGCGCCCGAATATCAATATGGTAATCTTCGCCGATTACCAAAAACAAGCCATTTATGGATATTGTCAGTAAGTATGTGCAGATCCAGTATAGCGTCTTTTTCACTCCACAAGGATCAAGATCAAATGAATACTTATGGTAAAAAAGATAGGGAAATTCTTGATTATTCAACGTCGGATCGAATCATGTCCAATGGCCATTGGAATTTTATCTATCCTTCTATTTTTCAAGATAATTCAGATTTGTTGGCGAAAAAGCGAAGAAATAGGTTCGTCATTCCATTACAATATCATCAAGAACAAGAGAAAGAACTAATATCCTGTTTTGGGATTTCGATTGAAATCCCCCTTATGGGTGTTTTACGTAGAAATACTATTTTTGCTTATTTTGACGATCCCCGATACAGAAAAGATAAAAAGGGTTCAGGAATTGTTAAATTTAGATATAGGACCCTAGAAGAAGAATATAGGACTCGAGCGGAAGACTCAGAAGAGGAATATGAGACCCTAGAAGACGAATACAGGACCCGAGAGGACGAATATGAATATGAAACCCTAGAAGAATCTAAATATGGAATCCTAGAAGACGAATACGAATATGAAACCCTAGAAGACGAATATGGGAGCCCAGAAAACGAATATGGGAACCCAGAGAACGAATATAGGACTTTAGAGAAAGACTCAGAAGAGGAATATGGGAGCCCAGAGAGCAAATATAGGACCCAAGAGGACGAATATGGAACTCTAGAGGAAGACTCAGAAGACGAATATGGCAGCCCCGGGGAAAGCGCAGAGGAAAAATATGGTACTTTAGAGGAAGACTCAGAAGAAGATTCAGAGGACGAATACGAGAGCCCAGAGGAAGATTCCATCTTAAAAAAAGAGGGTTTGATTGAGCATCGAGGAACAAAAGAATTTAGTCTAAAATACCAAAAAGAAGTAGATCGGTTTTTTTTCATTCTTCAAGAACTTCATATCTTGCCGAGATCTTCATCCCTAAAGATACTTGACAATAGTATTATTGGAGTGAATACACAACTCACAAAAAATACAAGAAGTCGACTAGGCGGACTGGTCCGAGTGAAGAGAAAAAAAAGCCATACGGAACTCAAAATATTTTCCGGAGATATTCATTTTCCTGAAGAGGCGGATAAGATATTAGGTGGCTGTTTGATACCGCCAGAAAGACAAAAAAAAGATTCTAAGGAATCAAAAAAAAGGAAAAATTGGGTCTATGTTCAACGGAAAAAAATTCTCAAGAGCAAGGAAAAGTATTTTGTTTCCGTTCGCCCTACAGTGGCATATGAAATGGACGAAGGAAGAAATTTAGCAACACTTTTCCCGCAGGATCTCTTGCAAGAAGAAAATAATCTCCAAATTCGACTTGTCAATTTTATTTCTCATGAAAATAGCAAGTTAACTCAAAGAATTTATCACACAAATAGTCAATTTGTTAGAACTTGCTTAGTAGTGAATTGGGAACAAGAAGAAAAAGAAAAGGCTGGTGCTTCCCTTGTTGAGGTAAGAGCAAATGATCTTATTCGCGATTTCCTAAGAATTGAGTTAGTCAAGTCCACTATTTCGTATACACGAAAAAGGTATGGTAGGACAAGTGCAGGACCGATTCCCCATAATAGGTTAGATCGCGCCAATATCAATTCTTTTTATTCCAAGGCGAAGATTGAATCACTTAGCCAACATCCAGAAGCTATTGGCACTTTGTTGAATCGAAATAAAGAATACCACTCTTTGATGATTTTGTCGGCATCCAACTGTTCTCGAATTGGTTTATTCAAGAATTCAAAACATCCCAATGCGATAAAAGAATGGAATCCTAGAATTCCTATTCGAGAAATTTTTGGGCCCTTAGGCGCTATTGTAGCTAGTATATCGCATTTTTCTTCATCTTACTATTTACTAACGCATAATAAAATCCTGTTAAAAAAATATTTGTTCGTTGACAATTTAAAACAAACCTTCCAAGTACTTCAAGAACTTAAATACTCTTTAATAGATGAAAATAAAAGGATTTCTAATTTCGATAGTAACATAATGTTGGATCCATTCCTTTTGAATTGTCACTTTGTCCATCATGATTCTTGGGAAGAGACATTGGCAATAATTCACCTTGGACAATTTATTTGTGAAAATGTATGTCTATTTAAATCGCACATAAAAAAATCCGGTCAAATTTTCATTGTAAATATGAATTCCTTTGTTATAAGAGCAGCTAAACCTTATTTGGCCACTACAGGAGCAACTGTTAATGGTCATTATGGAGAAATCCTTTACAAGGGAGATAGGTTAGTTACGTTTATATATGAAAAATCGAGATCTAGTGACATAACGCAAGGTCTTCCAAAAGTGGAACAAATCTTTGAAGCGCGTTCAATTGATTCATTATCCCCGAATCTCGAAAGGAGAATTGAGGATTGGAATGAGCGTATACCAAGAATTCTTGGGGTCCCTTGGGGATTCTTGATTGGAGCTGAGCTAACCATAGCCCAAAGTCGTATCTCTTTGGTTAATAAATCCAAAAGGTTTATCGATCCAAGGGTACAGATCCATAATAGACATATAGAGATTATTATACGCCAAGTAACATCAAAAGTGCGGGTTTCCGAAGATGGAATGTCTAATGTTTTTTCGCCTGGGGAATTAATCGGACTATTGCGAGCGGAACGAGCAGGACGAGCTTTGGATGAATCGATCTATTATCGGGCAATCTTATTGGGAATAACAAGGGCTTCCCTGAATACCCAAAGTTTCATATCTGAAGCAAGTTTTCAAGAAACTGCTCGAGTTTTAGCAAAAGCTGCCCTACGAGGTCGCATTGATTGGTTGAAAGGCTTGAAAGAAAACGTAGTTCTGGGGGGGATTATACCTGTTGGTACCGGATTCCAAAAATTTGTGCATCGTTCCCCACAAGACAAGAACCTTTATTTCGAAATAAAAAAAAAAAAATCTATTCGCGTCGGAAATGAGAGATTTTTTGTTTCTCCATACAGAATTAGTTTCTTCAGATTCTGACGTAACAAACAATTTTTATGAGACATAAGAACCCCCATAAAAATATTTTTTACTTTACTAGACTTTTGAACTTAGAACACTAACAGGTCAAATTTTAGATTTTTAAGATTTTTATTTTAATAAGTAAAACAAGTCAGTTAATTCATTAAGGTGGTTATGTTTATACCATGTATCAATGGCCAACTCTTATCTTAGTACAAGGTTCTCTCGGAACAATTATTATTTATTTCAAGCTATTTCGGATCTTTCTTAATCTTCAAAAAGAACTAAATTCCGTAATGGAATGGTAGGATTAAAAAAAAGGAAGTGTGGAAAAAATGACAAGAAGATATTGGAACATTAATTTGAAAGAGATGATAGAAGCAGGAGTTCATTTTGGTCATGGTATTAAGAAATGGAATCCTAAAATGGCCCCTTACATTTCGGCAAAGCGTAAAGGTACTCATATTATAAATCTCGCTAGAACGGCTCGTTTTTTATCAGAAGCTTGTGATTTAGTTTTTGATGCAGCAAGTCAGGGAAAAAGTTTCTTAATTGTTGGTACCAAAAAAAGAGCAACAGATTTAGTAGCATCAGCTGCAATAAGGGCTCGTTGTCATTATGTTAATAAAAAGTGGTTCAGTGGTATGTTAACGAATTGGTCGATTACGAAAACTAGACTTTCTCAATTTAGAGACTTAAGAGCAGAAGAAAAAATGGGAAAATTCCACCATCTCCCAAAAAGAGATGTGGCAATCTTGAAGAGAAAATTATCTACTTTGCAAAGGTATCTCGGCGGGATCAAATATATGACGAGATTGCCAGACATTGTGATCGTCCTTGATCAGCAAAAAGAGTATATAGCTCTTCGGGAATGTGCCATTTTGGGGATTCCTACTATTTCTTTAGTCGATACAAATTGTGACCCGGATCTCGCGAATATATCGATTCCAGCCAACGATGACACTATGACTTCAATTCGATTGATTCTTAACAAATTAGTATTTTCAATTTGTGAGGGCCGTTCTCTCTATATAAGAAATCGTTGATTAAGAATATATAGTGAATTCTTGGGCAACTGCGTAAATTTATGGAATCACTTACTTTACTATATCTTTTTTTTTGCATAGAATTTTTTTTGCATAGAAAAAAGAAGGGGAATATTGATATATATTAGAGGGTATTGATATATATTATGATCTGATGTGCTTTCTTGGTATCCTAAATATAAGATTAATACTTCAAGTTGCTGAGTTGAGAAAGAGATGGTTGAATCAAAAGAATTCCTTTTTTGAAGTTCAATTTTTATCAGAGGACAATATGAATATTATACCTTGTTCCATTAAAACACTCAAGGGGTTATACGATATATCGGGTGTAGAAGTAGGCCAACACTTCTATTGGCAAATAGGAGGTTTCCAAATTCATGCCCAAGTACTCATCACTTCTTGGGTCGTAATTACTATCTTGCTAGGTTCAGTTGTCATAGCTGTTCGGAATCCACAAACCATCCCGACCGACGGTCAGAATTTTTTTGAATATGTCCTTGAGTTTATTCGAGACTTGAGCAAAACTCAGATTGGAGAAGAATATGGTCCCTGGGTTCCCTTTATTGGAACTATGTTCCTTTTTATTTTTGTTTCGAATTGGTCGGGTGCTCTTTTACCTTGGAAAATTATAGAGTTACCCCATGGGGAATTAGCAGCGCCCACGAATGATATAAATACTACTGTTGCTTTAGCTTTACTCACGTCAGCGGCATATTTTTATGCTGGTCTTAGCAAAAAAGGATTGAGCTATTTCGAGAAATATATTAAACCAACTCCAATCCTTTTACCAATTAACATCCTAGAAGATTTCACAAAACCATTATCGCTTAGCTTTCGACTTTTCGGGAATATATTGGCGGATGAATTAGTCGTTGTTGTTCTTGTTTCTTTAGTCCCCTTAGTAATCCCTATACCGGTCATGTTTCTTGGATTATTTACAAGCGGTATTCAAGCTCTTATTTTTGCAACATTAGCCGCAGCCTATATAGGTGAATCCATGGAGGGTCATCATTGAATTGACTCTTTTTGGAAATAGTATTTTTTTTTTTTGCAGCTTAGCTCAATTCATGCATGGTTCCAGATAATCTGCTTGGTTGCAAAAAAATAGTTAGAAATGCGTATGAATATATAGCCTAGAGTTGTAGGAGAGAGAATAGAATAGACTATATTATGGAATTTTCAAAGTATATATGCATTAAGGAGGGTGGAGTCAGGCTAGATCTATACTATAATATCCTTAATGTCTATAAGTGGAGTCCTCTTTTATGCAGGTTTCCACTTTAAGCAATGATTTTAGAATCCGATTC